>NC_057801.1:101108293-101266968 GCF_018294505.1 Triticum aestivum
TCATTATGTTTCATGGCTTGAGGATCTTCATACTGTCAAGACAAATTTTCTTCCTGCACTTAGAAATGTTAGTACTCAAAACGTGCGACCAATAGTGATGGTATTGAACTACGGTCACATCTATTTAGGAATGATGGTAAGATTTTTACTATTTGTCCTCAGTGCATCTTTTGCATACATAATTTTTTTGCTAAACTTTCATTGCTAAGTATATTAATTAAGTACTATACGATGTTCTTCAACAGGGACTCCCGATGACAGTTGTGCCTCAGGGGATCGAGACTAAAGGTCGCATGTCAATTGTTAGCTTACGACCAAGATATCCTGCATTGCACATGAATGCATTCAGGATTTCTAGAAGCGATGAATGCTTAATAGTGAAAGATTGGAGGAAAATTGTTAACGATCGCAGAGAAGTATTAGGGGGCAGCAATGAGAAGCGCAACCCACAATTAGGAGACAGGTTCATCTGCATGCTCCAGTATGATGAATCAGGAGAGCTATACATGTTCTATGCTATTTTACCAGAGAGAGTAGCTAGCAGGAGTGATTTAGCTAGTTCATGCTGCTCTTAGTACTTGTCTTTTCATGTCCGTGTTCTTCGTTCTGAACTTAATCTCAAATAGTGATTTACTTTTGTGGTGTTATATATATATATATATATATATATATATATGAACGCTTATAATATCATGACAATAATGTTGAACTCGATGATATTTTTGCTTCTGGTACAAGTGAACGTTTCTTCTTTAAGCTATTGTTGGTATGGTGATTAGATAGCGGTAATGATTATGATGATTAAATACTGATAATGACGACTACGATGATTTTTAGCTAGCTAGCTAGCTAGAGTAAACATATACTCATGTGGATGATATGATGCAAGAGTTTTTATATTAATATGATGATGATGATGAGTTATTATATCATTTAATGAAAGAAAACACAGATTAGTTTCAGCTGGATGGATCCTATACCTAAGTGATCAAGTATATATATGCCATATCCATATATATTATACTTGATCACCTAATTAGGTGATCAAGTATAATATCGATATGGCATATACTTGATCACTTATAACTAGTTAGATCCTTCAGTCGTTGAAACTAATCCGCGGTACTTTCACCTAATGATTTAACAACTCCTTATAATGTAAAACAATCACTAAATTAAATTGAAAACACAAAACTAAAGGAAAAACTAAAAAAAGAACACCCAAACATTTAGTACCGGTTGGTGTTACCAACCGGTACTAAAGCCCTACGCGCACCCGGGCCTGGCTCGTGCCACGTGTTTGCCCTTTAGCACCGGTTCGTGACGAACCGGTACTAAAGGGGGGGGGACCTTTAGTCCCCACTCTTTAGTGCCGGTTGGCGAATCGGCACTAAAGGTCGGTTCTGCACTAGTGCCTCGGTACTCCGATAAATACCTGAAACACTATGGAACCATTCTGGTGTCCGAATACCACCTTCCAATATATCAATCTTTACCTCGCGACCATTTCGAGACTCCTCTTCATGTCCGTGATCTCATCCGGGACTCGGAACAACCTTCGGTCACCAAAACACATAACTCATATAATACATATGGTCATCGAACGTTAAGCGTGCGGACCCTATGGGTTCGAGAACTATGTAGACATGACCAAGACACCTCTCCGGTCAATAAACAATAGTGGAACCTGGATGCTCATATTGGTTCCCACATACTCTATGAAGATCTTTATCGATCGAACCGCAGTGTCAACATATGTTATTCCCTTTGTCATCGGTATGTTACTTGCCCTTTGATCGTTGGTATCTTCGTACCTAGTTCAATCTCATTACCAGTAAGTCTCTTTACTCGTTTCGTAATGAATCATCCCACAACTAACTCATTAATCACAATGCTTGCAAGCCTTCATATGATTGCATTACCGACAGGGCCCAGAGATACCTCTCCGATATTCTGAGTGACAAATCCTAATCTCGATCTATGCCAACCCAACAAACACCTTCGGAGATACCTGTAGAGCATCTTTATAATCACCCAGTTATGTTATGACGTTTGATAGCACACAAGGCATTCCTTTGGTGTCTGGGAGTTGCATAATCTCATAGTCGAAGGAATATGTATTTGACATGAAGAAAGCAGTAGCAATAAAACTGAACGATCATTATGCTAAGATAACGGATGGGTCTTGTCCATCACATCATTCCACTAATGATGTGATCCCGTTCATCAAATGCCAACTCATGTCCATGGCTAGGAAACTTAACCATCTTTGATCAACGAGCTAGTCTAGTAGAGGCATACTAGGAACACGGTGTTTTGTCTATGTATTCACGCATGTATCAAGTTTCCGGTTAATACAATTCTAGCATGACTAATAAACATTTATCATGATATAAGGAAATATAAAATAACAACTTTATTATTGCCTCCAGGGCATATTTCCTTCAGTCTCCCACTTGCACTATAGTCAATAATCTAGATTATATTGTAATGAATCTAACACCCATGGAGTCTTGGTGCTGATCATGTTTTGCTCGTGGAAGAGGCTTAGTCAACGGGTCTGCCACATTTAGATCCATATGTATTTTGCAAATCTCCATGTCTCCCTCCTTGGCCAAATCTCAGATGGAGTTGAAGCGTCTCTTGATGTGTTTTGTCTTTTTGTGTAATATGGATTCCTTCGCCAAGGCAATTGCTCTAGTATTGTCACAAAAGATTTTCATTGGACCTGATGCACTAGGTATTACAGCTAGATCGGATATGAACTCCTTCATCCAAACTCCTTCATTTGCTGCTTCTGAAGAAGCTATGTACTCCGCTTCACACATAGATCCCGCCACGACGCTCTGCTTGGAACTGCACCAACTGACAGCTCCACCATTTAATAAAAATATGTATCCGGTTTGTGACTTAGAGTCATCCGGATCAGTGTCAAAGCTAGCGTCGACGTAACCACTTACGACAAGCTCTTTGTCACCTCCATAAACGAGAAACATATCACTAGTCCTTTTCAGGCACTTCAGGATGTTCTTGACTGTTATCCAGTGATACACTCCTAGATTACTTTGGTACCTCCCTGCTAAACTTATAGCAAGGCACACATCAGGTCTGGTACACAACATATCATACATGATAGAACCTATGGCTGAGGCATAGGGAATGACTTTCATTTTCTCTCTATCTTCTGCAGTGGTTGGGCATTGAGTCTGACTAACTTCACACCTCGTAACACAGGCAAGAACCCTTTCTTTGACTGATCCATTTTGAACTTTTTCAAAACTTTATCAAGGTATGTGCTTTGTGAAAGTCCTATCAAGCGTCTTGATCTATCTCTATAGATCTTGATGCCCAATATATATGTAGCTTCACCGAGGTCTTTCATCGAAAAACTCTTATTCAAGTATCCTTTTATGCTATCCATAAATTCTACATCATTTCCAATCAACAATATGTCATCCACAATAATATTAGAAATGCTATAGAGCTCCCACTCAATTTCTTGTAAATACAAGCTTCTCCAAAAGTCTGTATAAAACCATATGCTTTGATCACCTCATCAAAGCGTATATTCCAACTCCGAGATGCTTGCACCAGTCCATAAATGGATCGCTGGAGCTTGCACACTTTGTTATCACCTTTAGGATCGACAAAACCTTCTGGTTGCATCATATACAACTCTTCTTTAAGAAATCCATTAAGGAATGCAGTTTTGACATCCATTTGCCAGATTTCATAATCATAAAATACGGCAAATGCTAACATGATTCGGACAGACTTAAGCATCGCTACGGGTGAGAAAGTCTCATTGAAGTCAACTCCTTGAACTTGTCAAAAACCTTTTGCAACAAGTCGAGCTTTATAGACAGTAACATTACCATCAGCATCAGTCTTCTTCTTGAAGATCCATTTATTTTCTATTGGTCGCTGATCATCGGGCAGATCCACCAAAGTCCACACTTTATTCTCATACATGGATCCTATCTCAGATTTCATGGTCTCAAGCCATTCATCAAAATCTGGGCTCATCATAGCTTCTTCATAGTTCATAGGTTCGTCATGGGCAAGTAACATGACCTCCAGAATAGGATTACCATACCACTCTGGTGCGGATCATGCTCTGTTTGACCTAAGAGGTTCTGTAGAAACTTGATCTAAAGTTTCACGATCTTTATCATTAGCTTCCTTTCCAGTCGGTGTAGGCATCACGGTAACAGATTTCTCGGATGTGCTACTTTCCAAATTGAGAGTAGGTACAATTACCTCATCAAGTTCTACTTTCCTCCCACTCGCTTATTTCAAGAGAAACTCCTTCTCTAGAAAGGTTCTATTCTTAGCCAGAAAAATCTTGCCTTCGGACTTGTGGTAGAAGGTGTACCCGATTGTTTCCTTAGGGTATCCTATGAAGAAGCACTTCTCCGATTTGGGTTCAAGCTTATCAAGATGAAGACTTTTGATATAAGCATCACATCCCCAAACTTTAAGAAACGACAGCTTAGGTTTGTTGCAAACCACAGTTCATACGGTGTCGTCTCAATGGATTTTGACGGTGCCCTGTTTAACGTGAATGCAGTTGTCTCTAATGCATAACCCCAAAACAATAGTGGTAAATCGGTAAGAGACATCATAGACCGCACCATATCTAATAAAGTGCAGTTACGAGATGTTCGGACACACCATTACGTCGTGGTGTTCCAGGTGGTGTGAGCTGTGAAACTATTCCACATTGTTTTACATGAAGGCTAAACTCGTAACTCAAATATTATCCTCCACGATCAGATCGTAGAAACTTTATTTTCTTGTTATGATGATTCTCCACTTCACTCTGAATTTTTTGAACTTTTCAAATGTTTCAGACTTGTGTTTCATTAAGTAGATATGCCCATATCTGCTCAAATCATCTGTGAAGGTCAGAAAATAACGATACCCGCCACGAGCCTCAACACTCATCGGACCACATACATCGATATATATTATTTACAATAAGTCATTAGCTTGTTCCATTGTTCCAGAGAACGGAGTTTTAGTCATCTTGCCCATAAGGCACAGTTCGCAAGTATCAAATGATTCATAATCAAGTGATTCCCAAAGTTCATCTTTATGTAGTTTCTTCATGCGCTTTACACCGATATGATCCAAACGTAGTGCCACAAATAAGTTGCACTATCATTATCAACTTTGCATATTTTGGCATCAATATTATGAAGTGTATCATCACGATCAAGATTCAACAGAAATAAACCACTCTTCAAGGGTGCATGACCATAAAAGATATTACTCATATAAATAGAACAATCATTATTCTCTGATTTAAATGAATAACCATATCGCACTAAACAAGATCCAGATATAATGTTCATGCTCAAAGCTGGCACCAAATAACAATTATTCAGGTATAAAACTAATCCCGAAGGTAGATGTAGAGGTAGCGCGCTAACGGCGATCACATCGACCTTGGAACCGTTCCCAACGCGCATCGTCACCTTGTCCTTAGCCAATCTTCATTTAATCCATAGTCCCTGTTTTGATATACAAATATGAGCAACTGAACTAGTATCAAATACCCAGGCACTACTACGAGAATTAGTAATGTACACATCAATAACATGTATATCAAATATACCTCTGTTCACTTTGCCATCCTTCTTATCCGCCAAATACTTGGGGCAGTTCTGCTTCTAGTGACCAGTCCCTTTGCAGTAGAAGCACTTAGTTTCAAGCTAGGGTCCAGCTTTTGGTTTCTTCCTGGGAGTGACAACTTTCCTGTCATTCTTCTTGAAGTTCCCCTTCTTTTTACCCTTGCCCTTCTTCTTGAAAATAGTGGTCTTGTTAACCATCAACACTTGATGCTCCTTCTTGATTTCTACCTCCCCATCCTTTAGCATTGCAAAGAGCTCAGGAATATTCATTTCCATCCCTTGCATATTGTTGTTCATCATGAAGCCTTTGTAGCTTGGTGGCAGTGATTGAAGAACTCTGTCAATGACACAATCATCTGGAAGATTAACTCCCAGCTGAGTCAAGTGATTATGGTACCTAGACAATTCTGAGTATGTGCTCACTAACAAAACAGTTCTCCTCCATCTTGTAGCTATAGAACTTGTTGGAGACTTCATATCTCTCAACTCGGGCATTTGCTTGAAATATTAACTTCAACTCCTGGAACATCTCATATGGTCCATGAAGTTCAAAACATCTTTGAAGTCCCGATCTTAAGCCGTAAAGCATGGTACACTAAACTAACGAGTAGTCATCAACTAGCGGTATATTAAGGACATAATTCTTCTGTGGAGCAATGAGGATAATCCTCAAGTTACGGACCCAGTCCGTGTAGTTCCTACCATCATCTTTCTGTTGGGGAACATTGCAGAAAATAAAAAAATTCTACGCTTCACCAAGATCAATCTATGAGTTCATCTAGCAACGAGAGAGAGGAGTGCATCTACATACCCTTGTAGATCGTGAGCGGAAGCGTTCAAGAGAACGGGGTTGAGGGAGTCGTACTCGTCGTGATCCAAATCACCGATGATCCTAGTGCTGAACGGACAGCACCTCCGCATTCAACACACATACGGTTGGGGAAGACGTCTCCTCCTTCTTGATCCAGCAAGGGGGAAGGAGAGGTTGATGGAGATCCAGCAGCACGATAGCGTGGTGGTGGACGCAGCAGCGATCTCGGCAGGGCTTCGCCAAGCTCTACGACAGGGAGAGGTGTTGTGGAGGGAGACAGAGGCACAAAGAACATGGGTGCACATCCCTCCCTCCCCCCTCTTTATATAGGGCCCCTAGGGGGGCGGAGGCCCTAGGAGATCCAATCTCCAAGGGGGGGCGGCGGCCAAGGGGGTGGCTTGCGCCCCAAGCCAAGTGGAGGCGCCCCTACCCCTAGGGTTTCCAACCTTAGGTGCAGGGGGGCCCAAGGGGGGGCACCAGCCCACCAGGGGCTGGTTCCCCTCCCACTTCAGCCCATGGGCCCTCCAGGATAGGTGGCCCCACCCGGTGGACCTCCGGGACCCTTTCGGTGGTCCTGGTACAATACCGATGACCCCCGAAACTTTCCCAATGGCCGAAACTTGACTTCCTATATATAATTCTTCACCTCCGGACCATTCCGGAACTCCTTGTGACGTTCGGGATCTCATCCGGGACTCCGAACAACTTTCGGGTTACTGCATACTAATATCTCTACAACCCTAGCGTCACCGAACCTTAAGTGTGTAGACCCTACGGGTTCGGGAGACACAAGACATGACCGAGACGACTCTCCGGTCAATAACCAACAGCGGGATCTGGATACCCATGTTGGCTCCCACATGCTCCTCGATGATCTCATCGGATGAACCACGAAGTCGAGGATTCAAGTAACCCCGTATACAATTCCCTTTGTCAATCGGTACGTTACTTGCCCGAGATTTGATTGTTGGTATCCCAATACCTCGTTCAATCTCGTCTCCGGCAAGTCACTTTACTCATACCGTAATGCATGATCCCGTGACCAAACACTTGGTCACTTTGAGCTCATTATGATGATGCATTACCAAGTGGGCCCGGAGATACCTCTCTGTCATACGGAGTGACAAATCCCAGTCTCGATCCTTGTCAACCCAACAGATACTTTCGGGGATACCCGTAGTATACCTTTATAGTCACCCAGTTACGTTGTGACGTTTGGTCCACCCAAAGCACTCCTACGGTATCCGGGAGTTACATGATCTCATGGTCTAAGGAAAAGATACTTGACATTGGAAAAGCTCTAGCAAACGAACTACATGATCTTGTGCTATGCTTAAGATTGGGTCTTGTCCATCACATCATTCTCCTAATGATGTGATCTCGTTATCAATGACATCCAATGTCCATAGTCAGGAAACCATCACTATCAGTTGATCAACGAGCTAGTCAACTAGAGGCTCACTAGGGACATGTTGTGGTCTATTTATTCACACATGTATTATAATTTCCAGATAACACAATTATAGCATGAATAATAGACAATTATCATGAACAAGGAAATATAATAATAATCATTTTATTATTGCCTCTAGGGCATATTTCCAACAGTCTCCCACTTGCACTAGGGTCAATAATCTAGTTACATTGTGATGAATCGAACACCCATAGAGTTCTGGTGTTGATCATGTTTTGCTCGCGGAAGAGGTTTAGTCAGTGGATCTGCGATATTCAGATCCGTATGCACTTTGCAAATATCTATGTCTCCATCTTGAACGTTTTCGTGAATGGAGTTGAAGAGACACTTGATGTGCCTAGTCTTCTTGTGAAACCTGGGCTCCTTGGCACGGGCAATAGCTCCAGTGTTGTCACAGAAGAGGGTGATCGGCCCCGGCGCATTGGGTATGACTCCTAGGTCGGTGATGAACTTCTTCATCCATATTGCTTCATGCGCTGCGTCCAAGGCTGCCATGTACTCCACTTCACATGTAGATCCTGCCACGACGCTTTGCTTACAACTGCACCAGCTTACTGCCCCTCCATTCAAAATATACACGTATCCGGTTTGTGACTTAGAGTCATCCAGATCTGTGTCGAAGCTAGCGTCGATGTAACCCTTTACGATGAGCTCTTTGTCACCTCCATAAATGAGAAACATGTCCTTAGTCCTTTTCAGGTACTTCAGGATATTCTTGACCGCTGTCCAGTGTTCCTTGCCGGGATTACTTTGGTACCTTCCTACCAAACTTACGGTAAGGTTTACATCAGGTCTGGTACACAGCATGGCATACATAATAGACCCTATGGCTGAGGCATAGGGGATGACACTCATCTCTTCTTTATCTTGTGTCGTGGTCGGGCATTGGGCCGAGCTCAATCTCACACCTTGCAATACAGGCAAGAACCCTTTCTTGGACTAATCCATATTGAACTTATTCAATATGTTATCAAGGTATGTGCTTTGTGAAAGACCTATGAGGCGTCTCGATCTATCCCTATAGATCTTGATGCCTAATATGTAAGCAGCTTCTCCAAGGTCCTTCATTGAAAAACACTTGTTCAAGTAGGCCTTAATGTTGTCCAAAAGTTTTATATCATTTCCCATTAAAAGTATGTCATCTACATATAATATGAGAAATGCTACAGAGCTCCCACTCACTTTCTTGTAAATGCAGGCTACTCCATAAGTCTGCATAAACCCAAACGCTTTGATCATCTCATCAAAACGAATGTTCCAACTCCGAGATGCTTGCACCAGCCCATAAATGGATCGCTGGAGTTTGCATACCTTGTTAGCATTCTCTGGATCGACAAAACCTTCTGGCTGCATCATATATAGTTCTTCCTTAAGATAGCCGTTAAGGAATGCCGTTTTGACGTCCATTTGCCATATCTCATAATCATAGTATGCGGCAATTGCTAACATGATTCGGACGGACTTCAGCTTCGCTACAGGAGAGAAAGTCTCATCGTAGTCAACCCCTTGAACTTGTCGATAACCCTTAGCGACAAGTCGAGCTTTATAGATGGTAACATTACCATCCGCGTCCGTATTTTTCTTAAAGATCCATTTGTTTTCTATCGCTCACCGATCATCGGGCAAGTCTGTCAAAGTCCAACTTTGTTTTCATACATGGATCCTACCTCGGATTGCATGGCTTCAAGCCATTTGTTGGAATCTAGGCCTGCCATCGCTTCTTCATAGTTCGAAGGTTCACCGTTGTCTAACAACATGATTTCCAGGACAGGGTTCCCATACCACTCTGGTGTGGAACATGTCCTTGTGGACCTACGAAGTTCAGTAACAACTTGATCCGAAGTACCTTGATCATCATCATTAATTTCCTCTCGAGTCGGTGTAGGCACCACAGGAACATTTTCCTAAGCTGCAGCACTTTCCGGTTCAAGAGGTAGTACTTCATCGAGTTCTACTTTCCTCCCACTTACTCCTTTCGAGAGAAACTCTTTCTCCAGAAAGGACATGTTCTTGGCAACAAAGATCTTGCCTTCGGATCTAAGGTAGAAGGTATACCCAATGGTTTCCTTAGGGTATCCTATGAAGACGCATTTTTCCGACTTGGGTTCGAGCTCTTCAGGTTGAAGTTTCTTGACATAAGCATCGCATCCCCAAACTTTTAGAAACGACAGCTTAGGTTTCTTCCCAAACCATAATTCATACGGTGTCATCTCAACGGATTTAGACGGTGCCCTATTTAAAGTGAATGTAGTTGTCTCTATAGCATATCCCCAAAATGATAGTGGTAAATCGGTAAGAGACATCATAGACCGCACCATATCCAATAAAGTGCGATTATGACGTTCGGACACACCGTTACGCTGAGGTCTCCCAGGCGGCGTGAGTTGTGAAACGATTCCACGTTTCCTTAAGTGCGTACGAAATTCGTGACTTAAATATTCTCCGCCACGATCTGATTGTAAGAACTTTATTTTTCGGTCATGTCGATTCTCTACCTCATTATGAAATTCCTTGAACTTTTCAAAGGTCTCATACTTGTGTTTCATCAAGTAGACATACCCATATCTACTTAAGTCATCAGTGAGAGTGAGAACATAACGATATCCTCTGCGAGCGTCAACGCTCATTGGACCGCACACATCAGTATGTATGATTTCCAATAAGTTGGTTGCTCGCTCCATTGTTCCAGAGGACGGAGTCTTGGTCATTTTGCCCATGAGGCATGGTTCGCATGTGTCAAATGATTCATAATCGAGAGACTCTAAAAGTCCATCAGCATGGAGCTTCTTCATGCGCTTGACACCAATGTGACCAAGGCGGCAGTGCCACAAGTATGTGGGACTATCGTTATCAACCTTACATCTTTTGGTATTCACACTATGAATATGTGTAACATTACGTTCAAGATTCATTAAGAATAAACCATTGACCAGCGGGGCATGACCATAAAACATATCTCTCATATAAATAGAACAACCATTATTCTCGGATTTAAATGAGTAGCCATCTCGCATTAAACGAGATCCAGATACAATGTTCATGTTCAAAGCTGGCACTAAATAACAATTATTGAGGTTTAAAACTAATCTCGTAGGTAAATGTAGAGGTAGCGTGCCGACGGCGATCACATCGACCTTGGAACCATTCCCGACGCGCATCGTCACCTCGTCCTTCGCGAGTCTCCGCTTATTCCGCAGCTCCTGCTTTGAGTTACAAATATGAGCAACCGCACCGGTATCAAATACCCAGGAGCTACTACGAGTACTGGTAAGGTACACATCAATTACATGTATATCACATATACCTTTAGTTTTGCCGGCCTTCTTGTCCGCTAAGTATTTGGGGCAGTTCCGCTTCCAGTGACCCTTCTCTTTGCAATAAAAGCACTTAGTCTCAGGCTTGGGTCCATTCTTTGACTTCTTCCCGGCAACTGGCTTACCGGGCGCGGCAACTTCCTTGCCGTCCTTTTTGAAGTTCTTCTTACCCTTGCCTTTCTTGAACTTAGTGGTTTTATTGACCATCAACACTTGATGTTCCTTTTTGATTTCCACCTCCGCTGACTTCAGCATTGAAAATACTTCAGGAATAGTTTTCACCATCCCCTGCATATTGTAGTTCATCACAAAGCTCTTGTAGCTAGGTGGGAGCGATTGAAGGATTCTGTCAATGACCGCCTCGTCCGGGAGGTTAATGTCCAGCTGGGACAAGTGGTTGTGTAACCCAGACATTTTGAGTATATGCTCACTGATAGAACTGTTTTCCTCCATCTTACAACTATAGAACTTTTCGGAGACTTCATATCTCTCGACCCGGGCATGAGCTTGGAAAACCATTTTCAGCTCCTCGAACATCTCATATGCTCCGTGTTGCTCAAAACGATTTTGGAGCCCCGGTTCTAAGTTGTAAAGCATGCCGCACTGAACGAGGGAGTAATCATCAGCACGTGACTGCCAAGCGTTCATAACGTCTTGGTTCTCTAGGATGGGTGCTTCACCTAGCGGTCCTTCTAGGACATCTGCTTTCTTGGCAGCTATGAGGATGATCCTCAGGTTCCGGACCTAGTCCGTATAGTTGCTGCCATCATCTTTCAGCTTGGTTTTCTCTAGGAATGCGTTAAAGTTGAGGTTGACATGAGTGTTGGCCATTTGATATACAACACATTTTGCAAAGGTTTTTAGACTAAGTTCATGATAATTAAGTTCATCTAATCAAATTATTTAATGAACTCTCACTCAGATTAGACATCCCTCTAGTCATCTAAGTGATACATGATCCGAGTCGACTAGGCCGTGTCCGGTCATCACGTGAGACGGACTAGTCATCATCGGTGAACATCTCCATGTTGATCGTATCTTCCATATGACTCATGTTCGACCTTTCGGTCTCTTGTGTTCCGAGGCCATGTCTGTACATGCTAGGCTCGTCAAGTTAACCTAAGTGTTTTGCATGTGTAAATCTGTCTTACACCCGTTGTATGTGAACGTTAGGATCTATCACACCCAATCATCACGTGGTGCTTCAAAACAACGAACTTTTGCAACGGTGCACAGTTAGGGGGAACACTTTCTTGAAATTATTATGAGGGATCATCTTATTTACTACCGTCGTTATAAGTAAACAAGATGCAAAAACATGATAAACATCACATGCAATCAAATAGTGACATGATATGGCCAATATCATATAGCTCCTTTGATATCCATCTTCGGGGCTCCATGATCATCTTCGTCACCGGCATGACACCATGATCTCCATCATCATGATCTCCATCATCATGTCTCCAGAAGTTGCTCACCAACTATTACTTCTACTACTATGGCTAACGGTTTAGCAATAAAGTAAAGTAATTACATGTCGTTTAATCATTGACACGCAGGTCATACAACAATTAAGACAACTCCTATGGCTCCTGCCAGTTGTCATACTCATCGACATGCAAGTCGGGATTCCTATTGCAAGAACATGATCTCATACATCACATATATATCATTCATCACAACTTTTGGCCATATCACATCACAAAGCATATGCTGCAAAAACAAGTTAGATGCCCTCTAATTGTTGTTGCATGTTTTACGTGGCTGCAATAGGGTTCTAGCAAGAACGTTTTCTTACCTACGTGAAAGCCACAACGTGATATGCCAACTTCTATTTACCCTTCATAAGGACCCTTTTCATCGAATCCGCTCCAACTAAAGTGGGAGAGACAGACACCCGCTAGCCACCTTATGCAACTAGTGCATGTCAGTCGGTGGAACCTGTCTCACGTAAGCGTACATGTAAGGTCGGTCCGGGCCGCTTCATCCCACGATGCCGCCGAAGCAAAATAAGACTAGTAGTGGCAAGAAAGTTGACAACATCTATGCCCACAACAAATTTGTGTTCTACTCGTGCAAAGAGAACTACGCATAGACCTAGCTCATGATGCCACTGTTGGGGAACGTTGCAGAAAATAAAAAAATTATACGCTTCACCGAGATCAATCTATGAGTTCATCTAGCAACAAGAGAGAGGAGTTCATCTACATGCCCTTGTAGATCGCGAGCGAAAGCGTTCAAGAGAACGGGGTTGAGGGAGTCGTACTCGTCATGATCCAAATCACCGATGATCCTAGTGCTGAACGGACAACACCTCAGCGTTCAACACACGTACGGTTGGGGAAGACGTCTCCTCCTTCTTGATCCAGCAAGGGGAAAGGAGAGATTGATGGAGATCCAGCAGCACGACAGCGTGGTGGTGGACGCAGCAGCGATCTCGGTAGGGCTTCACCAAGCTCTACGAGAGGGAGAGGTGTTGCGGAGGGAGATGGAGGCGCCAAGAGCATGGGTGCGCAGCCCTCCCTCCCCCCTCTTTATATAGGGCCCCTAGGGGGGCGCCGGCCCTAGGAGATCCAATCTCCAAGGGGGGGCGGCGGCCAAGGGGGTGGCTTGCCCCCCAAGCCAAGTGGAGGCGCCCCCACCCCTAGGGTTTCCAACCCTAGGCACAGGGGGCCCAAGGGGGGTGCACCAGCCCACCAGGGGCTGGTTCCCCTCCCACTTCAGCCCATGGGGCCCTCCGGGATAGGTGGCCCCACCCGGTGGACCCCCGAGACCCTTCCGGTGGTCCCGGTACAATACCGATGACCCCCGAAACTTTCTCGATGGCCGAAACTTGACTTCCTATATATAATTCTTCACCTCCGGACCATTCCGAAACTCCTCGTGACGTCTAGGATCTCATCCGGGACTCCGGACAACTTTCGGGTTACTGCATACTAATATCTCTACAACCCTAGTGTCGATGTCAAAACCGGCGGATCTCGGGTAGGGGGTCCCGAACTATGCGTCTAGGCGGATGGTAACAGGAGACAAGGGACACGATGTTTTACCCAGGTTCGGGACCTCTTGATGGAGGTAAAACCCTACGTCCTGCTTGATTAATATTGATGATGTGTGTTACAAGAGTGGATCTACCACGAGATCAAGGAGGCTAAACCCTAGAAGCTAGCCTATGGTATGATTGTTGTTCATCCTATGGACTAAAGCCATCCGGTTTATATAGACACCGGAGAGGGCTAGGGTTACACAAAGTCGGTTACAAAGGTAGGAGATCTACATATCCGTATCGCCAAGCTTGCCTTCCATGCCAAGGAAAGTCCCATCCGGACACGGGATGAAGTCTTCAGTCTTGTATCTTCATAGTCTTGGAGTCCGACCGATGATGATAGTTCGGCTATCCAGACACCCCCTAGTCCGGGACTCCCTCAGTAGCCCCCGAACCAGGCTTCAGCGACGACGAGTCCGGCATGTATATTGTCTTCGGCGTTGCAAGGCGGGTTCTCCTTCAAACTTCATGTTCCTGTCGAATAGCGTCCGGCTTCCTTATAAATGTTGCGCTCCTTGGCTTCTCCGCCCAATAATGGCCTTCTTCCACGTGTCGTACGAATGCAAAAATCTAGGGTATTTTTACATTTTACCCCCTAGCCGCGCGAATGAGCCGCCTATAAGAGAGGCGAGGATCTAGATCCAGCTCACTCCATCCTACACTCGCAAGTTCTCATCGAAGCGCTTCTGACAAAAATCCATTCCATCATGGATAGTCGACGCGGCTCCTCCTCTCGCGCTCCCAGCCCTAAGCCAGGAGATTGGGGGAGATGCTCAGTTCCACACAGCGAGCTAGTGGCGCTCCAAACCGAGGGATATCTTCCCCCAGCTTTCATGGTTCCGGTTCGAGCCAGACTGGCCACCTTCAAGGGTGGAAAGCAGGCAGAGAGCGTCCCCAACCCTTCCAAAGGAGAGCGGGTATGCTTCGTCCCTTATCTAATAAGGGGGCTCGGATTTCCCATACATCCGTTTCTCCGGGGGCTCCTGGAGTTCTACGGACTCCAGCTTCACCACCTCACACCTGCCTCCTTTTTGCACATCGCGGGCTTTGTAGCTCTTTGCGAGCTGTTCCTGGGCATCGAGCCCCATTTTACACTGTGGAAGAGATTGTTTTGCCTTGTACCCTGTTCTCATGAGGGGTCGATATATCAAGTGGGCGGAGCCGAAATATGGCGCATCGCCGGGACCGGATATCTATCCGGCACCCCGAAGAAGGCGTCCGAAGACTGGCCTTCGGAATGGTTCTACATGGAGGACGCGCCTCTGCCGGATCTAGTTCGGATCGGCCTTCCGGAGTTCAGCAATGCTCCCTTGAAGAAATGCCTGACTTGGCGCCCGCGGATCCCTCAACGGGAGGATGATATGAGCGTCCATTATCTGATGGGCCGAATCAGGTTACTGGCCCACTCCGGATTGACCATGATTGGAATCATGGCCACGTGCATTATGCGACGGGTGCATCCACTCCAATATAGGGGCCATCCTATGTGGGATTTCAACGGGGAAGACGACGCCACCCGTCACGGCCGCAAAGGGCCGAGCTCGGCAGCCGATCTGGCAAAGATCCTGTCCGACTTGTACAAGGGGGAGGAGGAGGACTTTCTCCGCACGAATCCATTGAACGGATTCTCCATGAACAACCCTCGGAGCTGGGTAAGCGGACATTTATCTACCCGATCCATACTTCCAAAGTCAAGTATTTTACTTTGTGATTTCGGCGCAGGAGCTGCGCCGGGACGTGGAGGGCATACGAAGCCTAACTCCACAGCCCGAGGATCCGGAATGATCCCTTGATCCAACCTCCGAAGAGGATCCAGACATAAAGGTGGAGCTTATTGACGGGGTGTTCCACCAACTTAGCATGGACAATGCCCTAGTCGCCATTACGGCTGACTACCCTGGTTTGATTCCGGCCTCCTAGGTGACTACGACCGAGGTCTTGACACCATCTTTTGATCCATGCTCAATTCTGACCATCCTATACTGATGGTGCATCGCAGGAGGTGCCTTTAAGGCGGGAAGCTGAACCTGCGGCGGCTGACCAGCAAGGGTCAGTTCGGCCCAGCAGGCGGAAGAGGAGCGCGACGCAAATCGAAACGTCGCCGCAATGGTACGGCGCACCGTTGTTTTTAAGGGAAGGATCTCTATGAGGTATATTAATGCTCATAACTTTTTCCAGGAGAAAGAGCGCTCGCCGGACAGTGTCCGGAGAGGTTGCCAATCAAGCCTCCGCCAGCCACGCTCCATCGCGTGGTCCGGAAGTGGAGGCGAACACGGGGCAAGAGCCGGATGCTCCTCCGACGGAGGATGCCGACAGGCTGTCCGCCACCCGGTCTGAGGTGGAGAGCGCCATGAATCACAGGCGTCGCCGGACAGTTCTTCGTGACACGTGTTTCTCCCCGGAGGCGTTGAATGCCTTTGATGCGGGAAACGCGCACCTCCGTGCTGCTCAAGATGGTTTAACCAGAGCCACGGAGCAGTATGTGAAGGACATACAGGTAAGTAATTTTAATAGTTATATATGCTAGTAGCCCCCGAGACTTAAAATAGTTAAAATAACCGATTTAAGGATCATTTATTATGCAGGATCTTACGGAGAAGAATACCCACCTGTCCCAGGAGCTCCAAGAGTGCAAGGCCCAACTTGAGGCCGCACTAGCCACCACAGGGGGAGCAACAGAGACCCCCGCTGGTAATACGTACTTCGAAAAGATAAGTAGTTAACAAAGTGCGGTGTGTGCGTAAATCTGACAATAATATTGTAGAGGGCGCCGGACTAGATCCGGACAAGCAACAGCTACTGCGTCAGCTAAAGGCCGGCGAGAGGGTGCTTATGAAGGTGCAGCAGGAGAGAAACAAGCTCCAAGATGCCCACACCCAGCTAGGAGAAGAGCTGAAAGGTGTTCAGGCCCAGCTGTTTGGCTCTGTGAAGGAGAATCAGCGGCTTCATCGCGGCATTTATAGTAAGTGCTTGAGAAAATTCCTTTGAAAAGAAGAATTCGGCGAGGAAGTCGATTGACAGAAATGTGTCTTTAGGTGTGCTCACAGGTCGCCCTGCGGAGGAAATGCCTGGTTCAACTGGTGACCAACTTCCCGAGTAGGTTAAACTGCTCGAACGTGTTCGGCAGGCAAGGAGTGGCATCGTTCAGGCTTTATGGCCTTCCGTCTCCCTACCCGAGGGCCTTGGAGAGCTTGCTGAGAAGCTTTAGGGAGCATGGCGATGCCTCCGTCTGTGGAAAATATCGTCCTGCCGTCAAGGCGCCAGGGAGGCCTGGGCCATGGTGAAGACGCGGTATCCAAAGGCTGACCCAAACCACATGGCCGAGGTCGGACCTGCGGGGCCTGATGGGAAGGAGATCCCTGTGAGCTTGATGTACGGCCAAGTAGAACTGGCCGTGAAATATTCCCAACAGGACTGTAAATTAGATAGCCTGTTGGATGGGATTGAAGAGGAGTACAATCAGTCAGTTTGACGATGTAATTTGAAATGACATGTAAAATGCCTTCTAGCTGGATTGTAGATCGTTTGTCTTTGCGGACCTTTTCGCTTCAACCTCCGGACCCAACAGTCTGGAGTGTGTCCGAATACCCTTACAGTTATAGAAGAACCGGGGCATGCGTGGAGACAAGGCGTCGGGGTCATAATTGCTTTATCAGACAAGTGCCCAACTAGCTATGTTATATTACATGGTTAGTAAGAAACATCTTCCAGGGAGAATAGTTCCGTTAAGGGTTCCTTTCCCTGGGAGGCATGCCCTAAAGTGCATGTCCGGACTGCGAAAATAGCAGAAAAAGCATCTGGGGGCAAATAAATAAGTAACTAATAAATCATCTTTCAAGTCACCGACCGAATATTCTCTTAAGAACGCTAGCTTTCGGCTTCACCCAGTCTGAGGTACACATCCGGCTGACCTGGCAGTAACAATCGCAGAGGTGCTCCCTTTACCTCCTAGCCGAACAATCGGGAACATAGGGGTAAGCACAGGAGCCAGGCAACCTAGCTTGGCCAAAACTTAAGTCATATCGATGCATATAATGGTGAATAAAATGTACATGCGGAAGTATGACACATGTGTTGGGCATGAAGCCCGTATGAATAAGCTTCTGTTAAGGAAGCCCCCAGGTATAACGAGTGCTAGGAGCACATAGAGTGTGTGCGAACAATGCACAAATCAGCCTATCAAAGGTATTGAAAAAAAAAGTGGGAAGAAGGAGGGGGACAAGAGATAGTGAAAATGTAAAAAGGTGGACGGAGGAGTGAGACGAACTCTGAGTCCGGCGTTAGGCGTAGAATCTTCGGAGACGGGCTGTATTCCATGGGTTCGGCTTGAGTCGGTTGTCAGATGCGTTACGTAGACGGTATGCTCCGCCAGTCAGGACTTGGTTGATGGTGAAGGGACCTTCCCACTTGGGCTTAAGTTTGTCCTTTTTCTTGTTCGGCAGGCGTAGAACAAGTTTGCCAACATTGTAAGCTTTGGCCCGTACTTCTCTGCTTTGATATCTTCGAGCCTGCTGTTGATAAAATGCGGAACGAGCTTTTGCCACGTCCCGCTCTTCCTCTAAGGCATCCAAACTGTCCTGCCGATCCAGCTCGGCTTCTCTTTCTTCGTACATGCGCACGCGAGGTGAGTCATGAATTATATCGCAGGGCAGAACTGCCTCTACGTCGTACACCATAAAAAATGGTGTGAATCCGGTAGTTCGGTTTGGCGTGGTCCGCAGCCCCCAGAGTACGGAGTCGAGCTCCTCTACCCAGTGCGTGTTAGATTCCTTGAGGGACCGCACTAGTCTGGGTTTGATGCCGCTCATGATTAGACCATTTGCTTGTTCGACTTGAACGTTAGTTTGAGGGTGGTAGACTGAAGCGTAGTCGAGCTTGATGCCCATGTTTTTGCACCAGAGTTTAACCTTGTCGGCCGTGAAATTTGTGCCGTTATCAGTGATGATGTTGTGGGGGATGCAAAAACGGTGTACTACCCCGGATATGAAGTCTATCACAGGTCCGGATTCTGCCGTTTTAACCGTCTTGGCTTCAATCCATTTGGTGAATTTGTCCACCATGACCAATAAGTATTTGCGCTTGTGGGTTCCCCCTTTAAGGGGTCCAACCATGTCAAGCCCCCAGACCGCGAACGGCCAGGTGATGGGTATAGTTTTGAGGGCGGTGGGTGGCATGTGGCTCTGATTAGCAAAGAGCTGGCAACCGACGCATCGTTGGACTAAGTCCTGAGCATCTGCCCGGGCTGTTGGCCAGTAAAATCCTGTACGGAAGGCCTTGCCTACAAGGGCCCGGGCTGCGGCGTGGTGCCCGCCGAGTCCGGCGTGAATTTCATCTAGGAGATTTCGCCCCTCCTCTTCAGAGATACACCTTTGAAGGACTCCGGTTGTTCTTTTCTTATAAAGTTCTCCCTCATGGACCTTGTAGGCTTTAGATCGCCGAACTATGCAGCGGGCCTCGATTTGGTCTTCGGGAAGTTCCTGCCTAATTAAGTAGGCTAGGAATGGTTCCGTCCACGGGGCAATTACTGCCATTATTTCGTGGGCTGAAGGTGTTATTTCATTGGTTGAGCCGCCGATCGTGTCAGAATTGTCTAAGTTAGGTGATGCAGCTGTCTCCGGATTGTTATTTCCGGACTCCTCTTCCCATAATACGGATGGCTTAAAGAGCCGTTCCAGGAAGATGTTTGGAGGGACGGCGTCACGTTTTGCGCCGATGCGTGCTAACACGTCTGCTGCCTGGTTATTATCCCGGGCTACGTGATGGAATTCGAGTCCTTCGAACCGAGCTGACATTTTTAGGACGGCATTGCGGTAAGCTGCCATTTTCGGATCTTTGGCGTCAAAGTCTCCATTTACTTGGGATATTGCGAGGTTTGAATCCCCGCGCACCTCTAGGCGTTGAATGCCCATGGAGATTGCCATCCGGAGGCCGTGTAGAAGGGCCTCGTATTCGGCTGCGTTGTTGGAGTCCATGTACATTATTTGAAGTATGTATTGGACTGTGTCTCCAGTTGGGGACGTCAAGACGATGCCAGCCCCCAAGCCAGCCAACATTTTGGATCCGTCGAAATGCATGATCCAATTGGAGTACGCGTCGTACTCTTTAGGGAGTTCGGCTTCGGTCCATTCGGCGATGAAGTCAGCCAGGACTTGCGACTTTATAGCTCGCCGTGGTTTGTAGATTATGTCAAATGGTAAGAGCTCGGTGGCCCATTTTGCAATCCTGCCCGTTGCGTCGCGATTGTTTATAATATCGTTGAGAGGTACTTCGGAGGCCACCGTTATGGAACACTCTTGAAAGTAGTGTCGCAGCTTCCGGGATGCCATGAACACCGCATATGCTATCTTTTGATAATGTGGGTACCGGGACTTGCATGGAGTTAAGACAGTGGATACGTAGTACACTGGTTTTTGAAGAGGGAATCTGTGCCCTTCAGTTTCTCATTCGACGACGAGTACCGCGCTGACAACTTGATGTGTTGCTGCGATATATAATAACATAGGTTCGCCCAGGTTGGGCGCGGCCAGGACCGGATTTGTTGCGACTATGGCCTTGATTTCTCCGAGTCCGGCCGTGGCGGCATCCGTCCATTCAAAGTGTTCGGTACGCCGAAGGAGGCGATAGAGGGGCAGAGCCTTTTCTCCCAAATGGGAGATGAAGCGGCTTAGAGCCACTACGCACCCAGTTAGTTTTTGTATTTGCTTGAGGTCTTTTGGGATATCCAATTGTGACAGAGCTCGGATCTTGGCTAGGTTTGCTTCAATTCCTCTACCGGATACAATTAAGCCCAAAAGCTTTCTGGCTGGTACTCCGAAGACACACTTTTCCGGGTTGAGCTTAATGTCATATGCTCGGAGGTTGTCAAATGTCACCCTCAAGTCGTCTACTAGAGTTTCGACGTGTTTGGTCTTGACGACCACATCGTCTACGTATGCCTCTACTGTTTTGCCTATCTGGGTAGCCAGACATGTCTGAATCATGCGCTGATATGTTGTGCCGGCGTTTTTGAGTTCGAAGGGCATTGTGTTGAAGCAGAATAGCCCATATGGAGTAATGAATGCTGTTGCGGCCTGGTCTTCTTCCGCCATCTTGATTTGATGGTATCCGGAGTATGCATCGAGGAAGCACAATGAATCGTGCCCTGCGGTAGCATCGATGATTTGGTTGATGCGAGGGAGAAGGAAAGGGTCCTTTGGACAGGCCTTGTTAAGGTCTTTGAAATCGACGCAGAGGCGCCAGGATTTGTCCTTTTTGGTACCATTACCAGGTTGGCTAGCCAGTCCGGATGTTTGATATCTCTGATGAATCCGGCTTCTAAGAGTTTGGCTATCTCCTCTCCCATTGCCTGTCTTTTGGGTTCGGAAAATCGCCGAAGAGCTTGTTTGACTGGCTTGAATCTTTCTAGGATATTTAGGCTGTGCTCTGCCAGCCTGCGTGGGATTCCTGGCATGTCTAAAGGGTGCCAGGCAAAAATGTCCCAATTTTCCCGAAGGAATTCTCGTAGTGCGGCTTCTACATCAGGATTTAATTGTGCCCCAATGGATGCCGTCTTTGTGGGGTCCGTTGGATGGACCTGAAATTTGACTATTTCGTCTGCTGGTTTAAAAGAGGTGGACTTGGACCTCTTATCGAGTATCACATCGTCCCTATCCACCATGGAGCACAGCGCAGTTAATTCCTCTGCCGCCAGGGCTTCGGATAATGCCTCTAGGGCTAGTGCGGCTGTCTTATTATCAGCGCGGAGTGCTGTATCTGGATCACTGGCGAGAGTGATTATTCCATTGGGTCCGGGCATTTTGAGCTTCATGTACCCGTAATGGGGTATAGCTTGGAAGATTGTGAATGCCTCTCGCCCTAACAAAGCGTGGTATCCACTGCCGAATGGGGCCACTTGGAACGTGACCTCTTCGGACCTATAATTGTCCGGCGAGCCGAACACTGCATCTAATGTGATTTTTCCTGTGCAGCGTACTTCTCGACTAGGGATTATTCCCCTGAAGGTTGTGCTGCTTCGCTCAATGCGGCTCCAGTCAATTTCCATTTTTTGAAGGGTTTCCTCGTAGATGAGGTTTAATCCGCTACCGCCATCCATGAGTACCTTGGTAAGATGAAAGCCGTCCACTATGGGACTGAGGACCAATGCGGCTGGTGCTCTAGTTGTTCGGAATTTAGGTTCGTCGCTGGCATTGAAGGTGATAGCCGTGTCGCTCCATGGATTTGTTGTTGCTACTTGGTAGACTTCGGCAAGACTGCGGATTGTTCGTTTCCGCATATTATTTGATGCGAAAGTCTCGAAGACTGTTAATACCGTACTGGTGCTGCTGGGCTGATTGCCCGGGGCTAAAAAGCCTTCGCCACTTTTGGCCACCTGCCGTAATATCCAACATGCTCGAAGGCTATGTGTGGGAGTGGCGCCCTCCGTACTGTGGATTTTGCAGGGTCCGTTGAGCCATCCCTCCAGTACAGTTCCGTACCCTTTATGGGGTTTTTGCTTTTTGGTTTTTAACCCAGGTGCTTGAGTATGACGCACCCTTTTATTTCGGACTGGGGTTGTATTCATGGCCGGATTGTCCCAAAACCTAGTTTCGGTTTTCCAGGCACTTTCCATCGCGCAGTATTATTGTACAATGGTCGCTAGGTCGGCAAAGTGTGTAACTTCGTGATGACTGATGGCGTTTATGATTCCCTTGTCCGTGCAATTGTTGCAGAAGATTGAAATCGCGCTTCCTTTATGGCAGTCCTTTATCATGTCCATAACCAGGAGGAATCTGGCGCAGTAATGATGTACTGTTTCATCGGGCTCTTGCCGTATTTGAGATAGATCGCTTATGTTTGGGTGGGCGGGTGGAATCAAGTTCGGAACCGCGCCCAATCTGAGGCTCAAAGGCCAAGAAGCTTCCGGATTCGGAAGTTTGGTTTGCTGGACGCTTTCCAACGAATCTGGTCCGATGCCTGACTTTAGGTTCAGTATTTGATTAGCGTACGTCCCTCCGCGGGAATCCGGCATGGAGGGATTGGGAATCCGGACATAGTTGGTTTTTAACATAGAAGAAGAGTCGCCGCATTGTTCCTCTACCACGACAACATGGTGGGTAACCTGGGGAGAGTTAATTTCTCTCAGATCGATTTTAAGCCCAATCTGATCGTAGTCGGTAGCGACTCCCAGGGCGGCGATGCGATCCAAGAGCTCGTTTACAGAGGAGAGCTCAATCGGATCTAGCTGCTCGGCGAATTCCGAGCTGACGTGACACTACAAGAAATATGTCAACTTATGACCTTCTGTCAGTGACCCTGAAAGAATTGGTCATAGATTAATGACCATTTGAGACCAATCGGTCAAAAGCTGTTCGAGGGGCTCCAAACCCTAAACCATTGCGACCATTTTGGTCAGAAATGTCATAATTTCCTTACATGAAATGGTCATAAAGCTAACAGCGCTAGTCCGCTGCCTTATTTCTAGTTGTTAACGACCAATATAGATGGTCATAGCCTTGTAAATTGTGGTGGGTTGCTATGACTAGGCGCCACCTCATAAGTTTTGCCTATGTGTCATGTCCATGTGGCAGTTTTTGCCCTAGGTTGTGAAGCAACCTATATTTCTGTCATTCCCAAAATTCCCAAAAAAATCTCATAAATTCTTTGGGTCATATCTTCGTCAAATATGTAAAAACCTTCCTTGCCTAGTTCAAAAATAATTCAAAAATATTCATTTTCCTATTCTGTTCAGAGTAACAGTTTGTGAAGGAAGTACCACTTTGGCATGTCCAAATAGTATCCATTTTCTACAGTACTTTCCTATGCCCAAATAACCATCCTCCACCAAATGCCAGCTCAATCCATTCATTATTTTGAGCCGAGCTTCAACATTCGTATTTATGTCCAGTGTGGTGGTTTGCAAAGCAAGTACCACCTAGGGTCCTCCTTTTGAGCTGAAAATTTGTGAAGATGGTCTTCTTAGTAACTGATCATCCTCAGCCAAAACTCACGCCCATTAGCCATGTACATTTACCGCTAATCAAACACTTGGCCGCTAATTCATGTTTGAGCATCGATCGGTCTCCTCGTGAGAATCTTATGTTGTAATTTTGTTCCTAGCACCTACCTGGGGAGTGCTCAACCCACTAGACATGCCTAGGCTGCCCAGAACACATGGCAACGCCACGGTCACGCGGTGACCACGCGACGGGAATGCGAGTTTACGCGCTCTAGAGTCGGGGCCCTCGGCCACCGCCCAAACCTCGACGTATCACCACCAAACAATGTATTTATGATTAAATAGGTACTTATATAACTAGAAATGATTTTTGGAAAAAATAAATAGCAAACTATGAGGCAGTTGCAGTTCAAATTTGACCCGCTTCCAACTGAATCGACGGGAATTTGTCTTTTTCACCAGAGGTGGATCAAAACTTTTGACACCCAACCATTTTGTCAATTGTGCATTAAATATGTCCTAATATTTTATAAAAATGATTTGGTACAATTTTGCAACAAATATATGGTAGGTCCTTCACAAAAAAACCTCATTTCGGGCACTCAAAAAATGGAAAATGAATTTTCCGTGCAAAGAAAATGAAAACTCCCTTTGGCAACATTGTTTGGAATTCCAAGATTCACCCTTGTGCACAATATGAGATCATTTGAACAAACTATCCCATGAATGTGACCATGAGATTGAGCGTTTGGGTTGAAATCCATGAATCTTCACACATGATAGCTCATTTATGAGAACACTTTTCTAAAATAATTTCTGTATTACAAGATTATTATTTTTCCTGGAAACTTGGTCACACATAAAGACACAATGCGAAGGTTTTCCAATTTTTTGATTTTTTTTTGAATTTTTTATGCCCGTTTGAAAATGCGGTCAAAACGGCGGGCTTGACCGTTCCTAGCTAGTGGTTGAATCTTGGAAAACTTTTGATGTTTCTCTGATTAAATAGATACTTATGTACCTAGAAATGATTTTGGAAAAAATAAATAGCAAACTATGAGGCAGCTGCAGTTCAAATTTGACCCGCTTCCATCTGAATCGGCGGGAATTTGTCTTTTTCACGAGAGGTGGATCAAAAATTTTTACACCCAACCATTTTGTCAATTGTGCATTAAATATGGCCTAGTATTTTATAAAAATGATTTGGTCCAATTTTGCAACAATTATTTGGTAGTTCCTTCACAAAAAAACCTCCTTTCGGGCACTCGAAAAATGGAAAATGGTTTTTTCGTCCAACGAAAATGAAAACTTTCTTAGGCAACATTGTTTGCCATTCCAATATGCACCCTTGTGCACAATATGAGATCATTTGAACAAACTATGCCATGAATGTGGCCATAAGATTGATCATTTGGCTTGAAAGCCATTGATCTCCACACATGATAGCTCGTTTCTGAGAACAGTTTTTTAAAATAATTGCCGTATTACAAGTTTGTTATTTTTCCTAGGAACTTGGCCACATATGATGACACAATGCAAAGGTTTCCCAATTTTTTGATTTTTTTTAATTTTTTATGCCCGTTCCAAAATGCGGTCAAAACAGCGGGAATGACCGTTCCTAGCTAGTGGTTGAATCTTGGATTTTTTTTGTGTTTCTCTGATTAAATAGATACTTATGTACCTAGAAATAATTTTTGGAAAAAATAAATAGCAAACTATAATGCAGCTGCAGTTCAAATTTGACCCGCTTCCAGCTAAATGGGTGGAAATTTGTCTTTTTCACGAGAGGTGGATCAAAAAATTTTACACCCAACCATTTGGTCAATTGTGCATAATATAGCCTAGTATTTTATAAAAATGATTTGGTCCAATTTTGCAACAATTATTTGGTAGTTTCTTCACAAAAAAACCTCCTTTCGGGCACTCGAAAAATGGAAAATGGTTTTTTCGTCCAACGAAAATGAAAACTTCCTTAGGCAACATTGTTTGCCATTCCAATATGCACCCTTGTGCACAATATGAGATCATTTGAACAAACTATGCCATGAATGTGGTCATAAGATTGATCATTTGGCTTGAAAGCCATTGATCTCCACACATGATAGCTCATTTCTGAGAACACTTTTTTAAAATAATTTCCGTATTACAAGTTTGTTATTTTTCCTAGGAACTTGGCCACATATGATGACACAATGCGAAGGTTTCCCAATTTTTTGATTTTTTCGAATTTTTTATGCCCGTTTTAAAATGCGGTCAAAACGGCAGGAATGACCGTTCCTAGCTAGTGGTCAATTATGCATTTGACACCCAACCATTTGGTCAATTATGCATTAAATATGTCCTAGTATTTTAGAAAATTGATTTGGTCCAATTTTGCAACAAATATATGGCAGGTCCTTCACAAAAAAACTCTTTTTGGGCACTCCAAAAATGGAAAATTGATTTTTCGTTATTCAAGGAATAGTACTACTAATTATTTGAAAACTTAACTAACATTGTCATAAAAAGAGAAGGAAACTTACCATCGGGCATCGTGGTGCTGCGTTGGAGCTCACGCTGCAATGGAGTTTCGCCGGGCCTGTGGCGCTGTGTTGGTAGCGCCTATTGTTAATCAATTACGACAATTTTAGATGGTCATAAGCCCGCACTTCGTTCTGATTGGTCTATGGGCATGTCACGCGGATCAAGCATTACGGACCGTCGGATACTGCCAGATCCAACGGCCCACACCCTCATCCTCTCGCCACCCACACCCACCCAAAAGCAGCTCCCCTCACCTACACCACACGTCGTTGAGGACACTGACATGTGGGCCTAATTCCTCGCGGGCCCACCTATTAGTGGACGAATGCCACCACTTACCCACCGCACACCACTCCCCCCCCCTCTCCCCCGCACACCACTCCCCCCCATGATCCGCAGCCCAAACCCTAACCCCTCTCCCCTCTCCCTCCATTGGACCGCCGCCGCCACCTACGGCGGCCGATCCCGCCGCGACCTCCCCTCCCACCTCAAGCCGCTCCTCCTCGCCTTCGTGGACGACCACCTGCTCCCGCCGTTCGCGCCCGCACTGCTCGTCATTGCCTCGCTTCTCGCCCGCGGATCGCAGAGCATCTCATGGTGTCCCCGGCGCGGCCAGCCTCCGTCTCCGGCCCCTTCGGCTCCGCCGCCGACCTCGCCATCTTCTCCACTCTGACCACAACGCGGCGGGCGGATCTAGGCCGTGCGAGCGAGACGGCGGCCAGATCCTCGATGGCGAGGACACGCAGTGGTCCCCGCCGTCCAAATCAGGTCTGTCTCCTCCCGCAGCTGAGTCGTTTTACTGGCGATTTGCCTCGCATGGCCACGACCTCTGACCCCTTCTCATTGATTTGCTCGGGCGGCCGCCTCTCCCACCATCGACGGTGCGTGCTCAATGCAGAGATCCGCCGCGCCAAGGCCAAGCTCCTCAAGGAGGATCCACCCAAGCTACACGCCGGCCACAGCCCCCCTCCCCATGCAGCAGCTGTCGCCGCCGTGTACCTCGACAGATATGCCGCCCTCGACAGCGTCAGACGAAGGTTGGGCCTCCGCCGCTGCAGGCACAGTCGCCTCTGCCGCTGCGGTCCTCAACCGACCCTGCCGCCCTCGTCCAAGGCATCCTCGTGTGCAACACTAGCTCGATTAGGTGAGCTCGCATGGCCTTGTTCACTTAGTTTTCTACATGCGCCTGATCCATGCAGGTCAGGGATCAGTGATTGAATTGTTTAGACATCTTTTTTGGATAAAACTTGTTTATCTGTGTCGTCATTAAAGAAGGATGAAGATTTGCACCTTTGCATTAGTGAATTATAAAGAGAAGTGAACATATAAATATAGGCCAATTTGCTAGCATTCTGGTGCTTATCAACACTCGAAATCCGCTTGTCTAGCTTCAACCTATCTTGCTTTGCTATGAATATTCCTTTGGGATGACTAAAACTGGAGCTATACTAGCCTATCTCTGCTATGTTCCATCCACTGTATCTGTTTAACCAACCTGATCCTCCAAACATAAAATCTCAAGTGTGTACTGAATCATGTGTTATTTAGTTAGCTGAGCAGTATCTTTAGTTTTCTAATGATTGCTCAACTCTCAATTCTGAATAAATAAGTAGCTGGCCCTATTGGTTCTTTCTTTCTTCAGGGCTATGAGTTGATGGCCACGCTGCTGTTTTGCCCTACTTGATAATTCTTTTACTGTCCGGTCTGCTCTACTCTGCATAGTTTCCAGTTGCTTATAAAATGATAAAACTGTGGTGATGTGAGGTCCGCCAATGGTTTGTAATTTTGGTTTCATCCCCAACCTCTCCAGCTAGCTTCTTCTTCACATCATATCATATTTGCACCTGCTGCTGCATCATGGATTGGATGGTCACCTACTTGCTAAGTAGATTAGCTTGTATTGCCATCGAATTAGTCAATATTGTTTCACTTGGCTTGTTTCTTGTACTAGGTCTGTCAATTACAGCATAAACAAACAAATTGCTTAGCTCTCAACTATGAATACATAGCTAGCTGAACCTGTTCTTTCTTTCTCTCTAAAGAGCTATGACTTACATGGGTCAAGCTGCTGTTTTTCTATGCTCGATGATACTATTGCTGCCTGTATACTGATACATGTGGTGATATTTACCCGAACTGAAGTTGTGAATGTACCATTATTTTCCTGCTCACAAGCATTTGATCTCTACTGGAATATTAGTGTTTTTTATGGGAGGAATATCACAATAGTAGTGCATTTTCCTGCTGTTTTATCGGAAGCCTCCTCCCATTATCACAATATCACAATACTGTAGCCATTAAAGCTTGTTCATCCAGAAATTTTACATTACATACATTGTGCTATATATAGTGGCCGTTCAAACTTGTTAAACAACCTTCTGTTGTTGTTCCTGTAATCTCTGATTTGTAGCATTGTTGGTTTTGCTCTTTTTTTTGTCTTAAAACTTGATGGGCCAAAGATCCTTTGTTTGTATGTTATCATCACTATGATCTTCAGTTTTCCATACACTGTGATCTTCAGTTTTTCATTGCGTGTTTTTTCTGCAATTTGCTTGGTGTGTGGACAGGGCCAAAGGACAAGATGCTTCAATCCGGCGAGGACAGAGCCAAATGACCAAAGTTTGTTCATCTGTTGCCAAGGTGATCCCTCTCCTCCTCCTCTCTATTTTTTGTTCATTTTCTCATATGATCTGATGCGTGCTCTCTTGCTTGGTGTGTGTGCAGTTTGGTACCATCCCGTGGGGAGGGCCAGGGACAAGCTGCTCCGATCCGGTGAGGATGCCCACCATCTATTGTTAAGGTGATCTCTCTCTCTACATATATATATACATATCCTGTTATGATGATTCTCAGCCCCGCCCCGCCTTTAAGCTATGCATTCAGAAGAAACATTCTATAGTAAAGTATGGGGTTGTTGATTAAACTGCTGATGTGTTCACTTCAATGAGAAAAAGTGTAGTTAATTCAGGTTGTGAACATTTCTTAGGAGTTATATTAAGAAACATACTGTATGAGAAAAACTGCTACTGTTGTGTTCACTTCAATGAGAAAAACTGCTGCTGTGTTCACTTCAATGAGAAAAACTGCTGCTGTGTTCACTTCAATGAGAAAAACTACTGCTGTGTTCACTTCAACTGAGTTACTCCTTTTTTGAATGGAATGTTCATAATATATTGTCTCTAGTTTTTCTAATTTTTATCAGCTGATTCATGTAACAGGGCGTCCGTGGAAGGCCCAGTCCTGACTCTCCAGTGAGCCGGTATTTGATCGCTATTGAAGGAGCTACATGTAGAAGAAGAAAATACTTGTAGAGCTTGTAACTGATTCCCATAGTTGTAGAGCTTGTATCAGCTAAGCTTGTATTACGTGTAACTTGTAGAACTTGTAAATGCTACAGCTTGTAGGACTTGTCATTTGTAGAGCTTGTAAATAAGCTTGTATATGCTACAGCTTGTAGGACGTGTCATTTGTAGAGCTTGTATTGAATCTGGCTATTGTTATGTGAAGTATCTTGTGTGTTTTTCCTTGCCAATTTAACTACTAGTTATTTTCTTATTGTCAAATTGAAATATGAAGAATCCGGGCCTAATAGCTAGGACCCACTTATCAGAACCTGACAAGTGGGATCTGTTTGACTAGTGGACCCATTTTATAAAAAAAACTAAAACTGTTGTACAAAAAGGCCATGACCCATAAAATAAAAAGGCCAAATTGTTGGGCTAGGCCCATGTAGCTAGAGAAAATTAATAGAGAAAATATACAGTAAAAAGGCCGAATTGTTGGGCTCGGCCCATGTAGAAAATCGAATTGGACCGGGCTGAATCTTGTGCCACATCAGCTTGCCACGCTGGATGCCTACGTGGCCTGGGGGAGGTTGCTAGTGACCAAAACGCCACAGTAGGAATATTTTGGTCGTAAACGTCTTTGACCATTCCAGAAGAAAGGTCGCTATAGTCAGTTTATGACGGCCAGCTTTTGACCTTCTTTTTTTGGTCACAAAAAGGTCGTAAATGGAAATTTGTGACCTTTAAGTGACCAATAGTGGTGGTCACAAGTTGACATATTTCTTGTAGTGTGAAGATTGCTTTTAATGACCTGAGAGGTCATTGTCGGAGCGGTGGCCGAACAGGCGGTCATAAGAAAACCGCCTAGCCGGATAGTCTGGCCGGCGGCCAAAGCTCCCTTGACGACGGTGCCGTCTTTGAAGACGGGAAAAGGCATCCTTCCTGATGGTGACGGCACAGAGGAACTCTCAATGAAAGCACCAATGTCGGTGTCAAAACTGGCGGATCTCGAGTAGGGGGTCCCGGACTGTGCGTCTAGGCGGATGGTAATAGGAGACAAGGGACACGATGTTTTACCCAGGTTCGGGCCCTCTTGATGGAGGTAAAACCCTACGTCCTGCTTGATTAATATTGATGATGTGTGTTACAAGAGTGGATCTACCACGAGATCAAGGAGGCTAAACCCTAGAAGCTATCCTATGGTATGATTGTTGTTCGTCCTATGGACTAAAGCCATCCGGTTTATATAGACACCGGAGAGGGCTAGGTTACACAAAGTCGGTTACAAAGGTAGGAGATCTACATATCCGTATCGCCAAGCTTGCCTTCCACGCCAAGGAAAGTCCCATCCGGACACGGGACGAAGTCTTCAGTCTTGTATCTTCATAGTCTTGGAGTCCGGCCGATGATGATAGTTCGGCTATCCGGACACCCCCTAGTCCGGGACTCCCTCACCTAGCGTCACCGAACCTTAAGTGTGTAGACCCTACGGGTTTGGGAGACACGCAGACATGACCAAGATGACTCTCCGGTCAATAACCAACAGTGGGATCTGGATACCCATGTTGGCTCCCACATGCTCCTTGATGATCTCATCGGATGAACCACGATGTCGAGGATTCAAGTAACCCCGTATACAATTCCCTTTGTCAATCGGTATGTTACTTGCCCGAGATTCGATCATTGGTATCCCAATACCTCGTTCAATCTCGTTTCTGGCAAGTCACTTTACTCGTACCGTAATGCATGATCCCGTGACCAAACACTTGATCACTTTGAGCTCATTATGATGATGCATTACCGAGTGGGCCCAGAGATACCTCTCCGTCATACGGAGTGACAAATCCCAGTCCCGATCCGTGTCAACCCAACAGATACTTTCGGGGATACCCGTAGTATACCTTTATAGTCACCCAGTTACGTCGTGACGTTTGGTACACCCAAAGCACTCCTACGGTATCCGGGAGTTACACGATCTCATGGTCTAAGGAAAAGATACTTGACATTGGAAAAGCTCTAGCAAACGAACTACACGATCTTGTGCTATGCTTAGGATTGGGTCTTGTCCATCACATCATTCTCCTAATGATGTGATCTCATTATCAATGACATCCAATGTCCATAGTCAGGAAACCATGACTATCAATTGATCAACGAGCTAGTCAACTAGAGGCTCAGTAGGGACATGTTGTGGTCTATTTATTCACACATGTATTACGATTTCCGGATAGCATAATTATAGCATGAATAATAGACAATTATCATGAACAAGGAAATATAATAATAATCATTTTATTATTGCCTCTAGGGCATATTTCCAACACTTTCAACTTAGCTTTCACTAGGAACACATTAAAATTTAAGGGAATGGTAGCACAGGCCATTGATCTACAACATAGATATGCAAAAAACTATCAGGACTAAGTTCATGATAAATTAAGTTCAATTGATCATATTACTTAAGAACTCCCGCGTAGATAGACATCACTCAAGTCATCTAAATGATACGTGATCCAAATCAACTAAACCATGTCCGATCATCACGTGAGATGGAGTAGTCATCAATGGTGAACATCTCTATGTTGATCATATCCACTATATGATTCATGTTCGACCTTTCGGTCTCCAGTGTTCCGAGGCCATATCTGTATATGCTAGGCTCGTCAAGTTTAACCCGAGTATTCCGCATGTGCAAAAGTGGCTTCCACCCGTTGCATTTGAACATAGAGCCTATCACATCCGATCATCATGTGGTGTCTCAGCACGAAGAACTTTTGCAACGGTGCATACTCGTGGAGAACACTTATACCTTGAAATTTTAGTAAGGGATCATCTTATAATGCTACCGCCGTACTAAGCAAAATAAGATGCATAAAGATAATCATGTCATCTAATCAAAATATGTAACATGATATGGCCATCATCATTTTGTGCTTTTGATCTCCATCACCAAAGCAACGTCATGATCTCCATCGTCACCGGCTTGAGACCTTGATCTCCATCGTAGTGTCTTGGTCGTCTCGCCAACTATTGCTTCTACGACTATTGCTACCGCTTAGTGATAAAGTAAAGCAATTACATGGCATGTGTATTTCATACAATAAAGCGACAACCATATGGCTCCTGCCAGTTGCCGATAACTTTTGCAAAACATGATCATCTCATACAACAACGTATATCACATCATGTCTTGACCATATCACATCACAACATGCCCTGCAAAAACAAGTTAGACGTCCTCTACTTTGTTGTTGCAAGTTTTACGTGGCTGCTACTGGATTCTAACAAGAACCGTACCTACCTACGGCACAAAAACCACAGCGGTGATTTATCAAGTTTGTTGTTTTAACCTTCACAAGGACCGGCCGCAGTCAAATTTGATTCAACTAAAGTTGGAGAAACAGACACCCGCCAGCCACCTTTATGCAAAACTAGTTGCATGTCTGTCGGTGGAACCGGTCTCATGAACATGGTCATGTAAGGTTGGTCTGGGCCACTTCATCCAACAATACCGCCGAATCAAAATAAGACATTGGTGGTAAGCAGTATTACGATCACCGCCCACAACTCTTTGTGTTCTAGTCGTGCATATCATCTATGCATATACCTGGCTCTGATGCCACTGTTGGGAAACGTAGCATGCAATTTCAAAAAAAATCCTACGCTCACGCAAAATCTATCTAGGAGATGCATAGAAATGAGAGGGGGAGAGTGTGTCCACGTACCCTCATAGACCGAAAGCGGAAGCGTTTGCTCAACGCGGTTGATGTAGTCGAACATCTTCTCGTTCCGACCGATCGAGTACCGTATGTACGACACCTCTGAGTTCTGCACACGTTTAGCGCGATGACGTCCCTCAAGCTCTTGATCTAGCAGAGGGTCGAAGGAGTAGATGAGTTCTGTCAGCACGATAGCATGGTGACAGTGATGGCGATGTGATCCGCGCAGTGCTTCGCCTAAGCACCGCGAGAATATGACCGGAGGAAACTGTGGAGGGGGGTGCCGCACACGGCTAAGAGCAATTGGTGTGTCTCATAGGGGCGCCCCCGTATATAAAGGAGGGAGGGAGAGGAGGCATGCCTAGGGCGCACCCCAAGTGGGGAGGAATCCTACTTGGACTCCTAGTCCTATTCGCCCCCCTTCCTTCTATCGGAGGGGGAAAGGGGGAAGGAGAGAGAGAGGGAGAAGGAAAGGGGGGTCACGCCCCCTCCCCTTGTCCAATTCCGACTTCCCATGGGGGGCACGCGCCACCCCCATATGGCCCATTACTTCCCCCGGGAGGTTCCGATAACCCCTCAGTACTTCGATAAATACCCGAAACACTCCGAAACAATTCCGGTGTCCGAATACCACCTTCCAATATATCAATCTTTACCTCTCGACCATTTCGAGACTCCTCGTCATGTCTGTGATCTCATCCGGGACTCCGAACTACATCCGATCACCAAAACACATAACTCATATAATACATATCGTCATCAAACGTTAAGCGTGCGGACCCTACGGGTTCGAGAACTATGTAGACATGACCGATACACCTCTCCGGTCAATAACCAATAGCGGAACCTGGATGCTCATATTGGTTCCCACATATTCTACGAAGATCTTTATCAGTCGAACCGCAATGTCAACATACATTATTCCTTTGTCATCGGTGTGTTACTTGCCCAAGATTCGATTGTCAGTATCTTCATACCTAGTTCAATCTCGTTACCGACAAGTCTCTTTACTCGTTTCGTAATGCATCATCCTGCAATTAACTCATTAGTCACATTGCTTGCAAGGCTTCATATGATGTGCATTACCGGAGGGCCCAGAGATACCTCTCCGATACTCGGAGTGACAAATCCTAATCTCGATCTATGCCAACCCAACAAACACCTTCGGAGATACCTGTAGAGCATCTTTATAATCATCCAGTTATGTTGTGACGTTTGATAGCACATAAGGCATTCCTCCGGTGTCCGAGAGTTGCATAATCTCATAGCCGGAGGAATATGTATTTGACATGAAGAAAGCAGTAGCAATAAAACTGAACGATCATTATGATAAGCTAACGGATGGGTCGTCTTGTTCATCACATCATTCCACTAATGATGTGATCCCGCTCATCAAATGTCAACTCATGTCCATGGCTAGGAAACTTAACCATCTTTGATCAACGAGCTAGTCTAGTAGAGGCATACTAGGGACACAGTGTTTTGTCTATGTATTCACACATGTATCAAGTTTCCGGTTAATACAATTCTAGCATGAATAATAAACATTTAACATGATATAAGGAAATATAAAATAACAACTTTATTATTGCCTCTAGCGCATATTTCCTTCATTGACAACCCTCTTGATGTGTTGGGACAACTTGTTTTGTGTGCAGGTACTGCTTACTTTGTTTACTGGGAGAATCTCCTACTGGATTGATAATCTTGATTCTCTAACTGAGAGAAATATTTTCTATTGGGTTAGTTCACCCTTACACTTTAGCGAATCCCAACAACTTCTGTGGGAGCAAGCAGTTATCACAATGCATCCTAATTCGACCCACCAGTACATTTTACAATATACTCAGTTTACCTCAACTACAGGTAGCTTAAAAACCAATGGAGGCTGGAGCCTATCATGAAGACTGTTCCAGAGACGTGATATACCGTTTCAGAGCGATTGACCTCAAGTCCTCCCAACTCTCCCAACTCCAAAAATCCAGCTTCCCAATCCAGCTTCTCACTCCACGCAGCGATTCACGTCCGTTCGGCAGCGAAAACAGCTTCTCTGTCGCCACAGTGGGCTGGTAGCGGCATATTGGGCTAGATGAAATCGTGCCATGGGCCAAGCATGCAGCCCACAAAAGAAGGAGAGACGTGTTTTTTAGGGAAGAAGGAGAGACGTGTTTCTGTACGAGGAAAGAGCCACGAGCTAGTTTTCACAAGGAAAGAAAGGAGGAGAGAGAATAACCGAAACATTTTGTTCACTTCGCGGTGGCAAACCATGTAATTTTAGCCAACTCCATGTTTTGGAGCATTCCGTGAAGCTGCTATTTCCCAACTTCTCAACTCCACGCTTATTACACTAGGATCTAGCACAGCTTCTTAAAGCTAGCTTCTCGAGCTAGAATCGTTCGGCTCGACTCCGCACATAGCGTTTGTGAAGCGGAGCCAGAGGACTTCAGAACAGGCCCTTAGTGCCGGAGCTTCACGGGGACACCTGGGTCGTAGGCCCCAAAAAAAACGAAACATTTTTAGTACCCTGTGTAATAGTATTGCAACCCATAACTAATAAGGCCCATTTGTCTACTAAAAAAATGCTACTAAGGTGGCCAGCCAGGCGAGAGCTCCTACTCAATGCTTCACACGTCGCACAGCGAATCGACGCTCACACGCTCGTTGCCGTGAGCTGGCCCATATACGCGGAATGCTAACGTGCTTGCTCTCTCGGTCGCCGCCACCCTGCTTCGTTCACTCAGTCAATAGTTGACCGTTGACTTTTGGAAAAAATCCAAGATTCTGAAAAAAATGTTCACAGATTTGTAAAAATTCTTGTGAAATTGAAAAAGTTCACAAATTTGAGAAAATAATCCTAATTTAGAAAAGTTCATGATTTTGAAAATAATTCACGGATTTCCAAAAACCATGAATTTGAATTTTTTTCATGAAGTTTCAAAAAATATCACGAATTTGAAAATAAAATTATGAAAATTTAAAATGATAAAATAAAAGTAAAAATATTTTTTGATGTATTTGCCGCGTATGGTTTGCAACGGGGCGCTATAGGCGCCGGATAGGATTTCATCATCCAGGCAGCCAGCAGCGACCATTGTTCTTCTCCATCTATCTAAGAAGAAAAAAAAGGTCTGTTCTTCTCGTCTCGCCTCTCGCGCGGACTTGCGTTGGGGAACGGGGTCCGGCTGGGGCCGCGGCAGATGCGTTCGGGCGTGGGGGACGGCGGGAAACCCCCGGCCGGCGTCCGTTCCCCAGTCCGTCAGATGGCCAGAGGCCTCAACGCCTCGTCGCGGCCGCGCTCAGCATCAGGGCGACGCCGGCGCTACCCGCGGTGAGCAGCAAGAGCATCCACTCTCCCTCCCCAGTCGGTAATTTTATCCAGTCCCATACCTAGTTTCCCGCTGCATCTTAATTAGTAGGGGGTGGGGGATCCTGATTAGGTCAGAGATTTTGCACTAAACAGGAACCGAAGCTAGCGATGGTCAAGCGAAATGCTAATATACTGTTGATTCATTTTATACAAAAGAAATAGAGGTGAATGTGGAGCTAATGAATGCTCGGCCTCCTCTCTTGTTACTCCAGTTTGAACATCAAACTCATAAAGAACAATGGCATCAAACTCAAACAATTGAAGTCTTATTCTGACGGATTGAATTCCAACACTATGTCCACATATTTGGCAATATCCACCTAATCAAAGTGATGATGTGTGGCGAGCAGATTTGAAGCAGGCCTTACGCAGACCCTTTTGTAGAATTGCAAAGTTTATGGTGCACAAGATCGACACTTGAAGTACAATTAATTCAATCCGTACGATTTGGGGCAGTCCTAATAAGTTGTAGCTTCGCCCCTCCTAAGATTTCTTTTAAGCTACGCCACTGCCACCTATATATAGTACTCAAACTGACCCAAAGGCCATGATGTTACAGACAACTTACAAGCCGATGTAATCCATTCAGTTAGTGAACCCTCGTTGTTTCTCAGAGGAATTCCAAACAAGCACAAACAGAAACTTCGTGTAAAATTCATGAATTCACATGTACTACATTCAGACTGGAACCATGTAGAAGATACAGAAGATTGATTAATTAACTCCATGAGTAATTAAGCTGAACATAGACATACAGAGTAACATTTGAAGTGAAGTAAATCTTTGATATACTCCCTAGCTAGCGTTCGAATACATTAGAATATAGTATCTATCCAGACTAAATACGCAAGAAAGAAAGCAGATATTTTAACATCTGAAGAGACACAATAACACCAAACACCGTATATGCATGTGTTATCTTCCTCCTGAGAGGCTGGAAAAAGTGGCAAAACTCGTCGATAACTGAGGATACTGCACATTTGGTGATTCCAATCCTCTGTTTTGCGTCAAGGCCTGCATAGTGAAGCTGAAATGTGCTGGTGTTAGCTCTGGGAGTGGTGTATCACCTTCGAGGTACTGCATGACATGTCGCATTGTGGGCCTTGCGCTAGTAAAAGGGTGCGAGCATAGAAGCCCTAGCTTCAGCACCAAAGATGCATCATCGATGTTGTAGTCACCCCGCAGTCTCGGATCCACAGTCTCCATGAGCGATCCGTTGTGCCAGCGCTCTATAACCCAGTCAACCAATGTATGTTTGTTGCCAAATGGGTTCTGCTTGATAGGCCTCTGCCCAGAAGTGACCTCAAGGAGAAATATGCCGAATGCAAACATGTCCGTCAGAGTGGATGCCTTGCCCGTGTGGACGTACTCAGGCGCCAGGTATCCCATGGTTCCAACCATATGTGTGGTTTGTGGATCAGTGCCATGGTCGTACAGCCTTGAGAGACCAAAGTCACCTAGTCTTGCATTCATTTCACTGTCCAGAAGCACGTTGCTCGGCTTAACGTCTCGGTGTATGACAACTTTCTCCCACTTCTCGTGAAGGTAGAACAAGCCGAATGCGACGCCCTTGATAATATGGAACCTCTCCTCCCAATTCAGTGATGGCTTGCCATCTTCACAGTACAGATACTGATTGAGGCTACCATTTGACATGTAGTCATAAACCAAAAGAAGTTCACCTTTACGTCGGCAATAACCAAGCAGGGGCACAAGGTTGCGGTGTCTGAGCCGGCCGATACTGACAACCTCCGCGATGAACTCCTTCATCCCTTGCCTTGACTCGTGAGACACTCTCTTCACCGCCACTTTCAGTTTGGACTTTCGGAGTGTCCCTTTGTATACCTTGCCGAACCCGCCCACACCAAGCAGGTTCTTTTCCTTGAACCCTTCGGTTGCATGGAACAGGTCCTTGAAGGAGAACCGATGTGGCCCGAAATCGACCTCCCAGTCTTCCCGCAGCTCCCTGTACCTGAATCTTTTGCGAACAACCAGAATGATAACAGTTCCCACTACAAGGACGAACATGGCCGTGGCAATAGGCAGGGTGATCTCCAGGACCTTGGAGCGCGGCTCTGGACCAAGACGTGGTAGCTTTGGGAGCTTGGATGTGTCAATGGCAGGAGCAGGGCCATTAATGGCAAAGCTCCAGCCGAGAACGCAGTGGATTGTGCTGATTGCGCCGGTTGTGGCTGCGAAGCCGATGTACGATGGTTCTCTCAGAACTGTGGAGAGGTTATAGGGGGACGAAAGCAGTGGCCTCTCCGGCTTAGCGAATCCGAGAGGAGCCAAGAACACGTTGATCTGCGTGGACTCCCCATCATAGTCAGCCCATACCTGCATCGCCTTGCCACTGATAAGGGTCAGGTTGTTGAAGGATCCGCTCCCTTCATCGTAGTACCCGGTGCGGTAGGCCTGCAAGGAGGTGAGGCTGTTGATGTCGATGCCGACGTGGTTGTTGTCCATGTCTTGGAACTCCTCGTTCTGGGTGGTGTCGAGCTCGACGGCGAACATGTGGTTGCTGGCGTTGCCGTTGTTGCCGCTGTTGAGGAGGCCCATGTACTGCGCCCACGTGTTGGAGAGGTTCTTGGTGGGGGCGACGAAGAAGGCCATGCCGTCGGCGCTGATGCCCTCGTGGACGGAGAGGATGGCGAACGCGAAGCTGAGGGAGAAGGACCGCACCGTGCCGTTGGGCGACCCGCGCAGGCTCAGCGGGGTCGGGTAGAAGGCGTGGCCGAGGTTGATGGTGTCGTTGGTGAGCTCGAGGAGCCCATCCGGCGTGACGTTGGCGTTGCCGTCGAGGGTGAGGTTGACACCCGAGAAGCCATTGTATAGGAAGCTGAAACTGTCGTTGCTGGTTGTGGATGCAGCAAGGTGAAGAAGGAAGAGGAGTGGAATGGCGTGTAGGAGGAAGAAGATGTGCTCCCTCGGAGCCATGTCTCGAGCACTGGCAAGGAAAAGATTATGATATTTTGTTGTTGATAAACAACTACCGGTGTGGCTATCTAAGTAGTACTGCTGTATGTGCGCCCGTCAGTAGCAAACAACTGCCCATGATTTTCGCGACCGATGTACTAGTACTACTGAGAGTTAAATCCATAAAATTCAGTAATTTTGCTAACTCGCAAGAGAGGATACATCACCATCTGCGGGTGCAATCGAACGGGAAGCTGGTCCAACAGGTTCAATTTTCTTCCTTAGATACTGAAAGTTCGTCTCCCGATCGACGCTGAAGTCTGAACATATTTCCGGAATTGTCTAAATCAGACTGATTCAGACGGCAACCACTAGGCAGCACGTACACACGTGGTTACAGTTCCCCCTCCGACTCCGAAAGTAGAATATCAAACCAGAAAGTAGAATAGCATGTGTACACTAGTACATCTTTCTGTTGGCACTTCTGTTGGTGATAAGTCTGAATAGTCCTCTTCAACGACTGGGTATGCATGATTCGTCATCGTCAATCCCGCCGTCGTTCTCTAGCTAGCGGTCTGCATAGGCCAAGTACCGGAGTGTACATGTGTTGGACTTTTGTGCTCAACCTGAGGTGGTCCGGGGTAGGCATGCACCGCACAAGTAAATATGGCCTAGAGTTTTCTTCATCCTCTACAATAAGGGCATCCACATCCGCACAACACCAAGGACCGGGCCATCGCTACACCGTGGACACCTACCTCGCGCACGTCTCCATGTCGGGTTGGATGCTCCCAGACTGATGGATGTGTTGTTTGTAGAGTCAAATGGGTGCCTGCGGAATAGGTTGTCTCTGATAAAAGTCTAAAGTCTACCGCGACAGCTATTTCTCTCTCTGTGGCTAACCCATGGCGACCCGGTAGCATGGCTGCAGTTTTGGGTAAAGTATGGGAGGAAAAATGTGAAAGCAGAGGGAGGAGAGAGATGGGTCGGTCCACTAAGACTAGCATTGGACGAAATCAACTTTGTGAGGTGGTTTCAAGATTCCATGTCTGTGTTGCCAAAGTCCGTGGTTGGTTTTGTTGCGTGTTGATGCGTGAGCCATGCAATTTTTTAAAATTTTTAATAATTTGGTTTTGTTCATTCTCAGTGTCTTGTCTAGCTTTCGATATTGTGTTGATGCAGAGGCCGGATATAAGTGGTATCTTCTTGCTATTAATATATCCCTGTTATTGTAAAAATGTACCAAATGTCATCACCTCAACCTATAGAAAGCCATATTTGTTGGATCTTTTAACAAAGAAACTAAGCTAGTTATTTTGAATAAAATATGACCAAATATTCATTTTTTAGAATTAGTCAGAAGGGCAGTAATTATATGTGTTGTCCATATAATTCTGGCCAATAAATACATGTATTTTGCTAACAAGTATACTCGATATATGCATATGTTTTTCTTTACATTATGTATGCACTTATATGTTGGTGTAATGAAGGATATAGCTTTTTTCTTCTTCAAAATGACGGTTTTACCCCGCCTCTGCATCAGAGGTGCACACATCATATTTGTTAAGATTAGAGTATCAAACATCCATTACATCGTACAAAAGTGATAAGCAAAAAGAACACAAAGCTCGAATTAACCAGGCACTAAGAAGACACAATGACTCAGTCACGTATCACAGTGAGGATCATGCAATTCACCTCCCAACTGTAAGGACGCATGTGCTGTCAATACTCACTGTTGATGACGGATATGTCATGATGAACTGGTCAAATCCTTCGTTCTGCATTATGGTCATCATCTGAAAACTCAAATCCGTCGGTGACATCTCTGGCAATGGCATGTCCCCGTCAAGGTACTGCAACACCTGCCGCATAGTAGGCCTTGCATTGGCGAATGGGTGAGAGCATAGTAGGCCTAGCTTTAGAGCCACACATGCCTCATCGGCGTTGTAGTTGCCCCCAAGCTGCTTATCCACGGCATCAAGGAGCGATCCCTTGTTCCACTGGTCGACCACCGATTCGACCAACAATACTTGGATGTCCTCTAAATTTGGATTTACTGGCCTTTGCCCACAGGCAACTTCAAGAACAAACACCCCAAAAGCAAACACGTCAGTAAGAGGGGTTGCTTTGCTGGTATGCCCAAGCTCGGGAGCAAGGTATCCTATGGTTCCCACCACATGTGTGGTTTGCGGGTCAGCGTCGTGGTCGTACAACCTTGCGAGGCCAAAGTCGCCGAGTCTTCCGTTCATGTCACCATCGAGGAGTACGTTACTAGCTTTGATGTCGCGGTGGATGACCGCTTTCTCCCACTCTTCATGAAGGTAGACCAAGCATGATGCAATGCCTTTGATGATGTGCCACCTCTGAGCCCAATTCAAAATGGGTTTGCCTTCTCTGCCGTGCAAGTACTTGTCAACGCTCCCGTTTGGCATGTACTCGTACACCAGAAACAATTCACCTTTCTGTCGGCAGTAGCCAAGCAATGGCGCAAGATTGCGGTGTTGAAGACGTCCTATGCTCACAACCTCCGAGATGAATTCCTTGATGCCCTGCTTGGAGTCGTGTGCAACCTTCTTCACAGCAACCTCCATTCTAGTAGACACTGGAAGGATGCCCTTGTACACCCTCCCGAATCCTCCAATTCCTAGCAGGTGCGTGTCGCTGAAACCTTCTGTTGCACGGTACAGATCCTTGTACGAGAACCGCTGTGGACCGAACTCGACCTCCCAATCTTCTCGCAGCTCGGCGTACCGGAAACGTCTCTGTAGCACCAGCAGAACAATGGTGCCCAAGGTGAGGACGAACACTCCGGATGCTATTGGCAAAACTATGTCCAGCACCTTGGATCGTGGCTTCGGCCCCATGCGCGGAAGCTTTGGTAGCTTGGCGATGTCGATGGCCGGAGCTGGGCCGTTCATGGCGAAGCTCCAGCCAAGCACATAGTGCCGCACGTTGATCGTGCCGGTGGCCGAGGAGAACCCGACGTATGCCACGTCTGTCACCGCGGTCGTGAGGTTGTGGGTGGCCGTGAACAACGGCTTTGCTGGTCTGCGTACGTTGATGGGAGCCATGGTGACGGTGATTTGTGCAACCCTGTGATCGTAATCCACCCACACCTGCATGGCCTCACGGCTAATCAGGCTCAGGTTGCGGAAGTTACCGTCCTCGTCATCGAAGTAGCCGGCGTAGTAGGACTGCAGCGACCTGAGGCCGTTGACGTTGGCCCCGGCGTGGTTCGCGTTGAGGTCGTCGAACTCTTTGTTCTGGATGGTGTCGAGCTCCACGGCGAAGAAGTGGTTGCTGCCGTTGCCGTTGTTCTGGATGTCGGTGAGGCCCAGGAGCTGTCCGGGCAGAGCGGACGAGAAGTTGGTGCTCGACGCCACCACGAAGGCCATGCCGTGGGCGCTCAGGTCCGTGTAGATGGACTGGATGGCGAACACGAAGGAGGCGGAGAAGGACTGCACCGCACCGCCGGGAGACCCGGCGAAGCGCACCGGAGTCGGGTAGAAGGCGTGGCCCTTCTGCTGGTCCGTGCCGTTGGTGAGCTCTAGGAGGCCGTCTGGGGTCACCGTGGCCGCGCCGTCGAGGGTGAGGTTGGCGCCGGTGAAACCGGAGTAGACGAGCTGGCCATCGGCCTCACCGGTGGTGCTGGCTGCTAGAATAAGGCAAATTAGGAAGAGGAGGCGGACAAGCATGAGCACACTATTCATGGTGGAGGACGGCGAAGGTGAGCTGGTCTGTTGTAGTCTTGTAGAGGACCCCTAAGGACTACTCATGTTATGTGTGTGTACGCTGCTATGAAGCCAAATGTTTGTGCTGGAGTCGAGCGAACCTGCCAGCCCATTTTATTAGCTACTAACAAAGTACTCCTTTTTAAAAGGCGAGCGATCTGCGCCGGCGCACCGGCCTAACCGTTGGGCCGGTCAGCCCGCAGCCGTCCGATGGGCCTACTAATAACCGTTCGATTACGATCTAATCTTCATCTTCGTTCACCTCTCGCCCGCGTCTTCGTCAAAACAACACCGCACAACACGCCTGGCCTTGAAGAACCGCCCGCACGTTCTCCGGCCGTCGCTGCCCTCGTCGCCGGTCGCCGTCGCTGCCCTCGTCGCCGGTCGCCGTCGCTGCCCTCGTCGCCTGTCGCTGTAGGTTGCCGTCGCTGCCCTCGTCGCCGGTCGCCGTCGTCGCTGTCGGTCGCCGTCGCCGTCGCCGTCTTCGTGCATGCAGCAGCCTGCTCCCGCAGTTGCAGCTCCCCATGGCGACGACCGCAGCTCCGGTGCGGTGGCACAACTCCGATGCAGCCGGCCATCCTCGTCGCCGGATGCAGCATCAAAACTGGCATAGTCGCGTCGCTTACAACCAAAAAAGTGGTGGTAGCAAAAACCAGTGCCGATTCCAGCAAATCAAACACACCATGGAAACAAAAAAAAAGAAAATGAGGCATCGGTTCCAGCAAAAAAACTCGCACAGGGTGGAACCAAAACACATGAAAACACCGGTTCCAGCAAAAACATGATACGGTGGAAGCAAAAAACAGACGCCGGTTGCAGCAAAGTCAAGACGCCGGTAGCAAAAAAAAATGGGTTGTTTCTAGCAAAATCCGAAGACATTAGTAGCAAAGAATAGGGTTAGTTGTAGCAAAAAAAAAAACTGGTTGCAGCACCAGCGTCGGGCCGTGGTCACCACCGTCAGGCCGTGGTCGCCACCGTCAGCACTGGTTGAAGCTTTTTTCGTCAAAGGTTGTAGCATTTTCTGTAGACGGTTGTAGCTTTCTTCGATAGCACTGAAGGTTTGCAGCTTTCTGTATATATAGTTGAAGCTTTTTAATATAGAGTTTGAAGCTTTTTTTTAGCGGTTGCAACACACGGGGGTCTGCGGCAGGTTCTGCAATGCCTCGCCCATGGCCATCACCGCTGTAGCGCCGTTCCGATAGGTACCTGACGACGCAGTGGCCGAGATCCCTGCGCGATGCCCATCCTCTCGCTCGTGCGCGCCGCCATGGCCTGCGCCTCCTCGTATCCTCCCCGCGATTCCTCTTCGGCCATCAGTCGACGGCGCGGCCATGGCGATGAGCGCAGCCATGAAAACGGCACGGCAGCGTTGTCCCCGAAGGGCGCACGAACGGCACAGGAGGCAAGAGCTGATGGCCGGCCTGGATCCATGGAGTTTCTTGCCTGAGCGATTGGGAGGAAGAAGGAGTGGATGGGGTGTTGGGGAGAGGATAAGATACACGTGTTGCTTCCCTGGTGGCTAGCGCCAGCGAGGCGAAAGCGAACCGGCGGAACGGTTCGGCCGGTGCGCCGTTCCTAAACACTTCCCTTTTTAAAATAAGTGTTTTAACTTTGTATTACTGTTGAGGATATAACTACTGAGTGTAAACCGTTCAGGAGGGGCCGGTTCACGTTCATCTATATTGAAGCCCATGAAGACAAAGAAGATGGCGTCTTATTGGTAAAGCTTAGAGGCCCCGGGCCCAAAGGCGGATTAGGGCCTATAGTTGTAAACCGCCATAGTTGTATAACTTGTGTTGTAAGTTAGGGAAAGGAAGAGACCGAGCCGGACACTTGTATGAGCCGGTCTCGGGACTCTGTAAAGCGGCCGGGCGTCAACCTGTGTATATATAGGGATGACCCGGCGGCGGTTCAGGGGCAAAAAACAACAACTCGAGACTCAGGCAAAGCATATTCGCTCCCTGGTCATCGAAACCCAAGTAATTCCATCACAACTAGACGTAGGCTTTTACCTTCATTGTAAGGGGGCCGAACTAGTATAAAACTCTCGTGTCCCTTGTCCGGTTTAACCCTTTTAAGCTAATCTCGTTGCGATGGCTCCACGACTAAGTCCTTTCGTTAGGACATCTGACGTGATATTTCCACGACAGTTGGCGCCCACCGTGGGGCTATCGCACGATGGTTTCGAGTTCTTGAAGGACAGCTTTGAAGGACTCAAAGGATACGCGGTTGGCCGGATGACCAAGAGTCGTCGCGGCAAGCTCTACATCGACGACGCAGGATGAGGCCCCGAGGCCGGCTCAATCGAGTACGGGTACCGGGTCCCCTTTGGCGGAATTCACGTTTTCATCGGCAAGATCGGCGAACCGGGCCCTGAGCCGGACATCTCCACCGACCTCGTCGAGACGGTTCAGCGTGCGAGTCCTACCCGGGTTCAGCCTGCCATGAAGCGTGCATTCGTAGGATTCATCCATGGTGCGGGATCTGAACCGATGTCCGATGGTGAGACGACCATCTACTCAGATGGTGAGTCATCCACTGGTGAAACCGAGTCGCTGTACCAATTGCAAGACGGCTGGATTGGGGGCTATTCCGATGGCAACAGTATTCCGGACCCCTTTGAACCGCCGAACTGGGTTGTAGTCTTCATAGCCGGAACACAGCCCACCTTGTAGTCTTCATCCACAGCAGCAATGATGTCCGGGTCAGCAGCCGCGGCAGGAGGCCCTGCGTGCCGACCGGCTCAAGTTCTTTCCGGTTTGTTGGATGCCTGGCGACCTTGTTAACCACGGCAGTCACCCCGGAGACGCAGGATCGGCATAATGCGGAGGTTACCAAGCTAAAGGACCAGATAACACAAGCCAAGGAGGACCTGGCAGCTGAGGAAGTTAGGATGGTTGAGGAATGGGCCGCTTTGATGCCCAGTCACAACAGATCCAGGCGCAGAATTACCGGCTTATGTTGGATCAGAACGCGTCAAATGAAGTGCTGCGAAGGAAGTACCAGTCTCGTCTGCCGCCGGTCTACGAAGGATTGAATCTCTTCAATACGCTGGGGGCCTGGCCAAGTAGTCCGGCAGCGGTAAACCAGACCAAAGCACCTGGGGCAGCACCGGATCAACCACGGATAAAGGACCCACCTCGACAAACGGATAACCCACCGCAATACATATCGACACCACCGGGTCATTTTTCTAGCCCTTTGGATAACATGATTGCTGCGGTATCTCGCCTAGCAGCTATTCCGATGGAGGGTGATTCGCTGCGGCGGTTGAGACGCGACGAGCCAGGGATCTTCTTCAAACCTGCTGTTGTGCAGCAACAGGCTTATTCCTATAGCCGAGACAGAATCCATTCAACCCCCGTCTGAGCAAGAGTTATAGCAGGCGCATGGACGAACAAGAGGTATCAAGCAGCGCGCGGCGTCATAATGCCCCTCGAGGGCCTAATCCGGCGCGTGGGGTGCAAACGCTCAGGACGTAGTGGATAATGGCAGAGCGCGAAGGGAGGCTGCATTAGCAGCACAGCACGCGGTCATCATCAACCCGCCCCGGTTCAACCAGCGGCGTCAGTGAAAGAGGACTTGCCTTGAGCTCCTGGGGAGTGCCGTGTCTCATCCCGGCTCTCCGTAATGTGCGGTTGCCCAAGGATTTAAGGGTCCGCGTAAAGTGCCTAATTATACCGCTGATCAACCTCCCGAGGCGTGGGTTGAAAGTTATGAGATGGCAATGGAGATGCTGGATGTGGATGAAGCGGCATGTAGAAAATACTTCACCATGATGTTGGAAGGAACAACCCGCACTTGGTTAAAGAGCCTATCCGCCAACTCCATCGGGTCATGGGACCAATTGAAGACCCGGTTTATAGCGAATTTCAAGGATACATGCAAACAACCTATGTCCATTGTGGATCTAGATGCCTGTGTTCAAGGAGAGAACGAGTCAACAACTCATTGGGTGCACCAGGTTTCAGAAGTCCTGCATTTGTCAGACCGCATCAATGCTGACACGGCGATTGTAACATTGGAGCGGAATTGTCGGTTTAAGTCACTGAAGATGAAGTTGTGACGGCTCAAACGCCACTGCAATGACATGGGAACGCTTATGGCAGCCTTGGTTAAGTATGACGATTCTGATAATACCAAGGATCCCGATTCTGACGAGGAGAAACTGGAGAAGGGAAAGAAGAACGACGGTGCGAAGGGACAGCAGCACAACCAAGGGAGCCATGGGAACAATGGTAAGCACATAGCGGATAATTCGGATTTTGTGGCTAACACCAATGTGCAGGGCAATATGCAGCGTCGTAAGGGTAAACCGTCCCAGCACGGTGGAGGTATGAATCTGGAGCGTCTGTTAAACCAGCCCTACCCAAAGCACGGGACAAAGGAGGTTCCAGCAACACATCTCTGGAAGGATTGTTTCATTATGAAGGAATTCAAAAACTCTGATCTCTTCCGGTATGATCAGGGTCCGTCTAGCGGTTCAGGTCCAGGTTTTCATGGTGGCGGCGGGTCAAACTCTGGATTTCAGAATAATCAGGGCAACCAGAACAACCAAGGTGGTAACAACCAACAGAACAATCAGGGGAATCAGCAGCAATCAGGTTTTCAGAGTCACCCAAAGCAGTTGAATGGCGGGCAGTATCATGTTTTCACCGCTAGCTTGTGTAAGTGCGATCAGAAGCTTCACAAGAGGGCAGTTAATGCTGTTGAACCGGCAGTACCCCGTTACTTACGTTGGTCCGAGCAGCCCATTGTGTGGAGCAGAGAGGATCATCCGCCCCGGTTGATAATCCGGGTCATCTGGCTTTGGTGGTGGCACCTCAGGTGGGAGGTTATAAATTCACCAAGGTGCTCATGGATGGAGGGAGCAGCATCAACATCCTGTATTATGAAACCTTCGTCGCATGGGATTGACAGATAAGAATCTTAAACCGTCGAACACTGTTTTCACGGTGTAGTACCAGGTAAATCGGCATATCCAGTTGGCAAGATAGCTTTGGAAGTTGTGTTTGGTGATGAGCATGATTCCAGGTCAGAAACATTGACCTTTGAAGTGGTGAAAATCCAGAGCCCATATCATGCCCTGTTTGGACGGCCGGCTTACGCAAAGTTCATGGCAAGGCCCTGTTATATTTACTTACAGCTCAAAATGCCAGGTCATAAGGGACTATCACGGTGCACGGGAGTCGTAAGATCGCTTTGGACTGTGAAGAGGGTGATGCGGCTTATGCTGAGTCGGTTTGTGCAACAGAAGAGTTGAAGTTCTACAAAGACAATGTTGATCCGGCAGACATGACTCCTCTGAAGAAGCCCACCACTGAGCATGACCCGACCCTGAAGTTCAAACCGGCTGATGAGACTAAACTTGTTGATTTCGTTCCTGGCGATTCATCCAAACAGTTTAGTATCAGCACTAATCTGGATCCGAAATAGGAAAGCGCGCTCATCGAGTTCATCCGTGAGAACCGGGACATTTTTGCATGGAAGCCTTCTGACATGCCAGGTGTACCGAGAGAACTCGCTGAGCACACTCTCAATATTGATCCCAAGTTTAAACCGGTCAAGCAGTTTCTTCGCCGCTTCAACGAGGAAAGACGCAAGGCCATTGGAGAGGAGGTAGCCCGGCTGTTGGCTGCTGGGTTCATCGTCGAAGTTTTTCATCCGGAGTGGCTGGCCAATCCGGTGCTAGTGCTTAAGAAGAATGGCACTTGGCGTATGTGTGTGGACTACACAGACTTGAACAAAGCTTGTCCGGCAGATCCTTTTGCTCTCCCGCGTATTGATCAGATCATTGATGCTACGGCGGGTTGTGAGCGTTTGAGTTTCTTGGATGCTTATTCTGGTTATCATCAGATCAAAATGGCAGTTAAGGACCAGGAGAAGACAGCCTTCATCACTCCCTTTGGAGCCTTCTGCTATGTTTCTATGCCCTTTGGGCTCAAGAGTGCCCAGGCGACTTATCAGCACTATGTGCAGAATTGTCTTCATACTCAGATTGGGCGCAATGTTCATGCCTATGTGGATGACATTGTAGTAAAATCCAGGAAGAAGGATACATTGATAGATGATCTCAAAGAGACCTTTGACAATCTTCGGGTTTATAAGATGATGCTCAATCCGGACAAGTGTGTTTTTGGTGTTCCGACAGGCAAGCTCTTAGGCTTTCTGGTGTCAAACTGAGGCATTGAGGCTACTCCGGAAAAGATCAAAGAGATTACATCCTTGGCTAAACCGGCGTGTATCAATGACGTCCAGCGTCTGGCGGGTCGAATTGCAGCCATAAGCCGGTTTTTCAGCCGCTTGGGAGAGAAGGCGATCCCTCTGTATCAGATGTTGAAGAAAACAAACAATTTTGTCTGGAGTGACGCAGCTAATGCGGCGTTTGAGGATTTGAAGAGACAGTTGGTTGAACCGCCGGTTCTTGCTGCTTCGGTTGATAAGGAGCCGCTATTATTATACATGGCTGCTAATGCTCGGGCTGTCAGCATAGCCATTATGGTGGAACGCAAGGAGGCTGGGAAGGAATATCCGGTTCAAAGGCCGGTTTATTATATCAGTGAGGTGCTAATTGAGTCAAAGCAAAGATATTCGCATTGGCAGAAGCTAGTGTATGGGGTTTTCATGGCAAGTCGGAAGCTTAAACAGTACTTTTAGGGCCATCCCATCATAGTGGTCAGTTCCGCTTTGGGGGATATAATCCAGAACAGGGAGGCAACTGGCCGAGTTGCTAAGTGGGCTATTGAGCTTGGACCACACAGTTTGAAATACATGCCTCGCACAGCCATCAAGTCTCATGCTCTTGTGGATTTCATCAATGACTGGACAGAGTTGCAGGCACCGGAAGACAAACCGGATAACACATACTGGACTATCCGCTTTGACGGGTCCAGGCAATTGGAGGGCTCGGGGGCTGGAGTTGTCCTTACTTCCCCTCGAGGTGATAAAATTTGTTATGTTCTCCGCTTAATGTTTCCTTGTACTAACAATGCAGCTGAGTACGAGGCCTTACTCCACGGTCTCCGTGTGGCCAAGGAAATGAACTTAAGCCGGGTTCGATGCTTTGGAGATTCTGATCTGGTGGCTCAGCAAGTTTCTGGCACTTGGGATTCTAAGGATCCACTCATGGCGGCTTACAGACGAGAGGTGGATGTTGTGGCTGGTCACTTCAAGGGTTATCAGGTTGAGCACATTGATCGGCGCAAAAACGAAGCAGTAGATGCTTTAAGCCGGCTAGGGTCTCAGCTTAAACCGGTGCCGCCCAATACCTTTCTGGATATCCTGCATAACCCGTCTGTAAAGTTGCCTACGGAGGAGGATTTGGCTATTCCTGATCCGGAGGCACAGTTGGTTGCCGCTTTACATGTAATTCCGGATTGGACGGTTCCATATCTAGCGTATATGAACCGAGGTGAGTTACCAGAAGATGAAGTTCTGGCCAGGCAGATAATACGGCGGTCAAAGTCCATGGTTATTCACAATGGCGAGTTGCATCGCTGAAGTGTTTCAGGCGTGTTCCAACGTTGTGTTTCTCCTAAAGAGGGCCAAGAGATTTTGCGTGAGATCCACGAAGGAGATTGTGGTCACCATGCCGGTTCAAAATCCTTGGTTGCTAAAGCTTTTCGTCATGGTTTCTACTGGTTGACGGCTCATGCTGATACTGAGGACCTGGTAAAGCGGTGACGCTTGTCAGAAGTTTTCACGCCGAGCTCATGTTCCGGCTCAAGAGCTACGGATGATTCCAATCACTTGGCCGTTTGCTACTTGGGGGCTTGACATGGTGGGTCCTTTTAAGCGGTCCAAGGATAAGAAGACCCACCTGTTGGTGTTGGTTGACAAATTTACTAAGTGGGTTGAAGCGGAGCCCGTAAGCAAGTGTGACGCAGCCACGACGGTTCAGTTTATCAAGAAAGTGATCTTCCGCTTTGGTTTTCCACACAACATCATCACGGATAATGGCACAAACCTTTCTAAAGGTGAGATGGAGGATTTCTGTCAAAGAGAGCATATCCGGCTTGATGTGTCGTCAGTAGCACACCCCCAATCCAACGGACAAGCCGAGAGAGCAAATCAGGAAATCTTAAAGGGTATCAAACCCCGGCTTATGATTCCTTTGAAGTGGACGCCGGGTTGTTGGGTGGAAGAATTACCTTCTGTGTTATGGAGCATCAACACCACCCCCAATAGATCAACGGGTTACACACCTTTCTTCATGGTTTACGGGGCAGAGGCGGTCCTCCCAAGTGATATTCGTCATGACTCGCCCCAGGTTGCCAATTATGTTGAAGCAGACAACGACCAAGCACGCCAGGATGCATTGGACCTGTTAGATGAAAAACGGGACATGGCTTTGGCTCGTTCGGCGGTTTATCAGCAAGACCTGCGGCGTTATCACAGCCGCTGAGTCAAGACAAGAACCTTTCAAGAAGGCGACTTGGTGCTTCGGCTCATCCAGGATCAGACCGATATGCACAAGTTAGCCCCACCTTGGGAAGGACCCTTTGTGGTCAGCAAGAATCTGCACAACGGATCATACTACCTCATTGATGTTCGAGAGCACGCAGACTCACGCAAATCTGAGGAGGAGACCCGGCGGCCATGGAACATAGCTCTCCTTCGGCCTTACTACACCTGAGCCATAGGCTCCTCTTATGTACATACTTTGACAATGTATATATTATGATCAATATAATACATCGGCCTCCTTGCTATAAGCAGGGCCTCTGCTGTTTTCTTCAAATATCTTTTGATTACATGGGGGCTTCAGCTGACAAAGCGGAGTTCTACCTGTTAAACTGGCTATCATGCCACAATACAGCTTGGGAGCTTCACACCCAAAGGGCCAAAGAGAGTTTGGATGCTATGCACAGCTGAAACATAGGCACCCATTGAGCACCGCTCACAAAGTTACTTGGGGGCTCTTTGTGCAATGCAACAAAGAGCTTGAAAGGACCCTTGTAATATGATATCAAGCACGGCTTGGAAGCATGGTGTATTTACCTAAAAAACCGGGTTAACCTGCCTTTATCAAGTAAGCCACTCCTATCCAGGTAATCCTGGCATGACACGCTGAACGTTTGACAAGTCAATCTTTTACAGACCCTGAACTTGTCAAAGTTAAAACGATGATTGGTTAGTTGGAGGCCCGTCTTGAAAGGCTTTGCAAAATGGTTTAACTCAGCGGCCTGGCAGCCCATGAAAAGCCTCGAATTTGGGCCTGGCAGCCCTTGAAAAGCCTCGACTACACGGTTTTTATTTGCCTTTGTCAAGTTTTTATCCTTTGGTAAAACTTTATGTTAAACCGGTGTCCATTGACCCGGCATGGCTATCAGTCATCATACTAACCCGATGTTTATTAACCCGGCTTGGTTTTCAGCTACAAGCTGTCAGACCATATTCATTATTATACCGGTGTTTTATAACCCGGTCTGGCTTTGACTACATGTCGCTAGAGTGATCATCCGGTGTTCATCACAACCTGGTATGACCTATTATATACACCAGCACTGCATGGTGGGAGTTATCAATACTCAAGATTTGGGTTCTTACCCTTACTACAATCAAGTTGGTAAGCCACCAACATGATTTCATATCACAGGTATGATCTATTTTTGATATTTTTACAGCCTTGGTTATCTACCAGGCTTTGTATTGGGCATTATGACCCGTCCGGCGGTAAACCGCCAGGACAACTTTTCTCATGCAGATATAAGGATTGCATAAAATTATCAAGGAATATAAGCAAGCATAGCAATAATCATGGCGGATCACACAACGTCATGTGGTAGTGCACAATGGCAGCAGAACACAGTATTTCAACTAGCCTATTACAAGGCGTTTTGATGCCCAAAATAATGATTGTTTGTTGCACAGAACAGTCTGTGGGAATTAAGCCAGTTGTCGGATTACGCCTCGTCACCCGGTTGACGTGAGGTTGATGGATCTTCTGGCGTCGGTTCAACCTCCTCTTCCTCACCTAGTGGCTGGAAGTTAAGGGTGGTCCAATCAATCTTGGTTAAGGCTTGAAAGACAGCTTCGTTGCTTATAAGGTTGGACAGTTCAATGTCAGGGGCATAGGTGTGCTTACGGATTGGAGGGATTAGATTCTCTGTTTCTTTCACAGCTGCGTCAACCCATTTGTTGTCTGTGTCATAGCTGGACCGATAGACAGACAAGTCAACCTCCTCAGCCAATTGGCTTGCCAGTGGGCGCATCTCTTTTGTCAAAGCTTTGAGGGCTTCATTATCATCTCTTTTGTCAAAGCCAGTGGGCGCATCTCTTGTTGACCAGGATAGCCCTTTGCGATATCTACCGGATCAAGATCAGCAATCCATGCTTTGGCCCGAGTCAGGGCTGTTAAAGCGCCAGCTCTTGCAGCAGACCGCTTTACCTCTTCCATCTGGGCTGGGGTCATAGATAATTTGGCCAGCGTATCTTTGATCAAGACGGGTGCCGGTTTGTTGTATGAGGATGCACAGATGACTCGCTAAGCGCCGGTATACAGTTGTTCTATCAACGTGTAAGCAGCTTTCAACTTCATCCGCATATCCGACCCCAGATGAGCAACACGACTACCTGTAACGGTTTACAAATTTGATGTTAAACCGGCAATTTCAAAGATGTTTAAGCAACACTTCTGCAAAGTGTAATTACCAAATATTGCAGAAGTCATAGCATTAACTTGATGCTTTAGCCCAAATAGTTCTTCCGTCACCGGTTTAAGAGCTGATTCGGCATCTTCAACCCGCTTTAACACAGCAGCCTTCTCGTTTTCCCAAACAGCCCGCTCGTTTTTGAAATCACCCTTTAATTGCTCCATTGCAATTAAAGCGTCCTTCAGTTCATTTATGGCCTTGGAGGTTTCGGCTTGCTGGGCCTTGATATTTTCTTGAAGATCGGCAATTTGGGAATCTTTGTTGCTTATATCAGCCTGCAAAAGACAGATGATGAAGATGTTAATATTTTTCTCAAAGTCCCAAGCATATAACCAGTTATACAGTTGGCACTTGGGGGCTAATGCGGATTGCTTATTTTCTGGCTATTTAAAGTCTCAAGGCCCAATACAAGTATTAATCTTGGCACTTGGGGGCTAATGTGTATTTGATCAGAAAGTCAAAGGCAAAGGAATTCAACAAGGACAAAGTTTTGAGCATAAAGTCCCTGTTCATCTTGCAAGATAAACCGGCCCTTGGGAGCTACACAGTTGAAGTCTTTTTTATCTCAAAGTCCCGATTCATCTTGAAGAGACAAACCGGCCCTTGGGGGCTACAATGGAGATGATATACAGTACAAGAAAATTTGCAGTGTGTTGGAAGTTACCTCATAGCGCTCCTTCATCATGTTGACTAAGCCGGCCTCATAGTCACGACTTGTGAACAGGAGGTTTAGAAATCCGGAATGGAGCTCCTGAGCACTGAGATGAGCATAGCTTGTCAAGTCAGTCTTCCATTTGCCTTTCTCCACAACAGCAGCTTCCACCTTGGCACTATGCTTGGACAAAGCGACAGGGTTGCCAGGAGAAGTGTGGCCAAACCCAGTAATCACAACATCATCAGTTGCTGCATTTGGGCTCGTCGGTTTATCTAAGGTTCTGGCCGGGCTAGGCGGATCAGTAGCTGGACTTGGAGGATTGGCTTGCGTGCTTGATGGATCAACATGAGTAACCGGGTCAGCTTCCGGCGGATCAACATCAGTGTTCTGACCTTGTGGGACAGGGTCATCCATAGCGATGTCAGCATCTCCACCAGCACCTTCGGAGGTCCTCTCCGGTTCAACCTCATCAGTGGGGACATTGGTTTTTTGCTTTCTTGCTCAGTCGGGCTTTGGCGCTGCAATATTAAACAGAGGTTAGTTGGTAAACCGGCGCAAGAAGGCAAAACTAAAGAGTCAGTATCTTACCTAGGGACGGTCTTGAGGGGAGGCATTTGGGTGGTTGATGAGTCGCTAGATGAAGAATTGGAAGTCACCTGATAATTCGAATCAGACGGATTAAGTGGGTATTGGAAGCAACCCGCCAAGGGATAAGGTTTATTAGAAGAGCAATAAACGTCTGGACGACGCTTCCAGTTTGGGGTGTCTGGTAAACCGGAGGAAGTGACTTGCTGGCCACTGTGCCGGGTTGTGCGATGACCTTCATGTTGCTGTGTCTTCAAAGAAAATTGTGGATCTAAATGAGCAAGAGGATGTGAGTGTTTTACTTTCCGAACTACACGGCGAAGTTTTTGAACCGGCACATGATCTGAATCGGAGGAAAGGGAGATTACCTCTACATGGTCAGCACGGCTGGCTTCCGCATCATCCTGATAATAGTCATTGTCAATAAGGTGTACGAAAAATGAACCAAGGGAGTCAAGTTCTACCTCTTGTTCCGAATCATCGACATCTTCGGGCGGATCAGAGGACTCGGCGGTTTTCTTCTTGGCTGGCCTCTTTGTGACCTTGCTCTTGGCACGAAGAGCCCTCACCCGTTTGTCTTGAGCCTTTGCCGTTTTGTCTTGAGGCTTTCTCTTCCAGAATGGATCTTTGGCCTGTAAAAATAAACAAAAGGTTATCAGGAAAAAGTTAAAGGGGAGACGGATTAAAAAGCAAAAGGATAAATTCTTACAGACTGCGGTTTGTTGGAGGCGTAAAAAGGTGTCAGTCCGGTCTTGCAACATTCCGAGATCGGTTCATCCAGCATCTTCTTTACCGACTCAGTGACTTCCTCGTCAGTCATCGGTATGTTAGTATGCCGTTGAGGATCGTTGACATTCCCGGTATATTCATGCATTAAGCTGGTGCGGCGGCTTAAGGGCAGGATACCCCAAGAGACCCAACAACGGACAAGATCAATGCCAGTCAAACCGTTTGCTAGAAGAGCCCGGAGCTTAGCAAGCTGTGGCGCGTAAGTTTGTCGTTCCTTGGCAGTAAGCCGCTGAGGTAGTGGATGTCCATTGCTGAGTCGGTGAGGACGGTAACCCGGCAGAGGATTTTCATCATCCGGAGCCGTGTTCCGGCAATAGAACCATGTTTCATTCCAGTCTTTGGGGTGGCTGTGATGTTTGGCATGAGGAAAATCTACTTCTTTCCTCTTTTGAATCGACACTCCGCCAAGTTCAGTATTGGGGCCATCACAAAATTCTGTACGGTGGTTCAAATGGAAGAAATCTCTGAAAAGTTCAACTGTTGGCTCCTCTTGCAAATAAACTTCACAGAACACTTGGAAGTTGCAAAGATTGGACACAGAATTTGGTCCAATATCTTGAGGATGGAGCTGAAAGTTGGCAAGCACATCCCAGAAATTTTTTGATCCGGGAGGGCTAAATCCCCGGTCTAGATGCTGCATAAATACAACCACTTCTCCATCTTGAGGTTCAGGAGGGCACTCAGGGCCAGGGACTCGCCAATGAATGACCTCTTTCTTGGGTAAAGCGCCAGTCAGAACATACCCGTTAAGCTGCTCTTCTTTGATCCGGGAACGAACCCAATTGCAAGAAGCAAATTGTTTGGCCATTTTTGCTGACAAACTGTAAGGGAAGTACAAATGACGGTTTACGATTCAAGATTGATACTCCCTCCATTTTTGTATACAAGGCCACTATCAAAATTACAATTTGCAGCTATACAAGGCTACTAACACAAATCGATGTAAAATTGATGAGGTTTGCCTCGTACTAGCAATTGAAGACATTAATACCTCATGCATGCATGCAAGAGTGAGAAGATTGATTTGCATGCACCGTATTAATCAACCAACAAGGAGTGAGAAAGTTATCTTGTTGTGCATCGGAGAGAAAAATACACATTAATTAACACGTCAAGCAAGGAGAAAAGACTAGTTTGTAACATTGGTTTAAGTAGCCATTAATTTTACCTTGGTACCTGCAATATGGGTTTGTGGCCTTGTATACAAAAATGGAGGGAGTATACACAAACCGGTGTCAAACCGGGGGATTTCATTGCAGCATATATGTTAAACCGGATATTCACGTTCAGGCAATATTGACGGTTTATGTGAGGGCTAATGGTACTGGCGGATTATCAAAATTCTAAAGGTTAAACTGCCTATAACGGAAGAAGCAGATCTGAAATCTATTAAGTGTTGCAGAAACAGGTTTCGCAAGATGCTATTATAATTTTGGATCTACCGCGGCCTAGTAAAGAAATTTTTTTGAGCCCTAACAATGGCAACAGCAGAACAGCAAGGAGCCAGATGAGATTTGTTCGTGGTTTTAAAGATATTATGCGGAGGCAAAATAAACTAAAAACTTCGGCCGCAGAAGAAACAGGTCAAGATTGATCTATATTCAATAAGATAGCAAGGACAAAGTAAAGAGCACAGATGAATACTAATGAACATAGCCGAGTACCGAAACCCTAATGCAGATCTTGGGTGGAGGAAGAAGGGCTTACCGGATTCATAGGAGCAGCAGAGGAGAGCAGTGGGTCTCTGGTGCGTTCAGGTTGATGCAGTGGCCAGGGATGAGGCAGAGCTTCAAGGTCGACGGCGGCGGCGGAGCTGTCGGGCTTGAGCGGTGAGAGGAAGAAGAAGAAGTGCGGAAGGGGAAAATGTGAAGGACCCCGGAGCCTATTTATAAGGCGAATGGATAAAGTAGGCAAGCGCGAGAATCGAGGAGCCGAAGCGGTAAAATGGAGCGCAGCTGTCGCCTCGATCTTCGAAAGTTAATTAATGAAGGGAATCTTTTTTATACAAAGATGACGTCATAACGATTTACTACAGTTTTAGAAGATGACGTCATGGCGGTTTACTAAAGTTTACAGGAAGAAGACATCATGGCGGTTTACGAGGATCGTAAGAAGATGTTCACGGAATTTTTCTAAGTATTGAAGATTGACATGAACAGGTCCAAATCAATCTGGGGCCTAATGTTGAGAATATAACTACTGAGTGTAAACCGCCCAGGAGGGGCCGGTTCACGCTCATCTATATTGAAGCCCATGAAGACAAAGAAGATGGCGCCTTATTGGTAAAGCTTAGAGGCCCAGAGCCCAAAGGCGGATTAGGGCCTATAGTTGTAAACTGCCATAATTGTATAACTTGTGTTGTAAGTTAGGGAAAGGGAGAGACCGAGCCGGACACTTGTATGAGCCAGTCTCGAGACTCTGTAAACCGGTCGGGCGTCAACCTGTGTATATATAGGGACGACCCGGTGGCGGTTCAGGGACAAGAAACAACAACTCGAGGCTCATGCAAAGCGTATTCGCTCCCTGGTCATCGGAACCCAAGTAATTCCATCACAACTAGACGTAGGCTTTTACCTTCATCGTAAGGGGCCGAACTAGTATAAAACTCTCGTGTCCCTTGTCCGGTTTAAACCCTTCAAGCTAATCTCGTTGCGATGGCTCCACGACTAAGTCCTTTCGTTAGGACATCTGACGTGATATTTCCACGACAATTACCTTTAGTATAAAATTATACTAAGGTTGAGACACTTCTTTTGGACGGAAGGGGTACTAACAAAGCTATCAAAGTACTAATTTAAACTAAAACCACAACATTTACTTTGGATCGAAGGGAGTACTACAGAGATCCCGGTTTTGGAAACCTTCTTCGTTCTGTTTTTTCTTTCTTCTGTTGTTAGAAGGGAGCGTTGGCGCAGCGGTAAAGCTGCTGCCTTGTGACCATGAGGTCACAGGTTCAAATCCTGAAAACAGCCTCTTACAGAAATGTAGGGAAAGGCTGCGTACTATAGACCCAAAGTGGTCGAACCCTTCCCCGGACCCTGCACAAGCGGGAGCTACATGCACCGTGCTGCCCTTTTTTTTCTTCTGTTGTTTGTTTACTGGTTTCTTTCCAGGTTTATTGTTTTCTTTCTTTTTTTTCTTATTTTCAGGTTTCTTTTAAAAAATCACCAAATCCCAATAATGTTTACAAATTTAAAAAACTTTCATATTTTTGAAATTTTAATATTACAAATATTCTGCCCATTAAATATTACAAAAAGGAATCAATCACGTCGAATCTCTACAAATATGTATTAGCCATAAATGATGTTGAACGTATAATATATATGTCCCCGTTGCATTCCTAGTCAAAGAAAAAAAATACAGCCGATATTCCGGTCCATTTGCTGTCAAATGTTATATAACACCTATTGCGATGCAAATGTAGCATTCACCTCTTGCAACCAGAAGCCGATCATAGCCAGGTAGAGGACTAGCATGTAGCGCTCGCCTATTTCATGGGGTTTTTGGAACTTTCTATCTAGAGATTGGGCTGGTTTTGGAACCTTCCCTTGGGTTTCAGAAAGGTTTTCCTCTGTTTTTCTTTTCCTATTTTTTGTTTTTATCAGGTTTATTTTATTTTTATATTTGTTTCTCTTTTTATTTATCTTTCAACGTCCCCTTTGTTTTTTCTTTCAAATTCATGAAGTTTTATAATCCTTTTGTTTTTGTGCACAACCATTTTTTACATCTAATGAATACTTGATTTACAAATTGTTTTATTTTTTTATGAAATTTTAAAGTGCTATGGACATTTATTTCAAATCACACGAATATGCTTTTATATGTTATGAATTTTTATAAAACAATTGTGCGACTTTTTCTTACATTTCATTTACATTTTTAGGAGACATGAACATACTTTTAAATACGTGAACTTTAATGCCATTATTATTTTTTTGAACGGTACAAGCATTTTTCTTAAATTCGTGCAGTTTTTTGTAAAAGTTGATGATTATTTTTAAAATTTGGTGATCTTTTTCTCAAAATCAGTGAACTTGTTTTAATTTTGTGAACTTTGTTTCTTCAAAATTGATAATTTATTTATTTCGTGAAGTTTTTTAAAATTTTGATGAACTTTTTAAAAAAATCAATGAACTTTTTTCAAATCCATAAACTTTTTTTTAGTTTCATGAAATCCATGACTGTTTAAATCCATGTACGTTTTTTAGTTTATGTTTTTTTTCAAATCATGGGATTTTTTCAAATCCATGAACTGCTTCCAAAATAGTAATTTGTTTACATCCATATTTAATTTTCTAAGTCAACTGGTTACTGTTTTAAACGCTGGACAGTGAAGCGATCGTACGACTTCATTTGCTCGAGCGAAGGAAGGGAGGAGCGATCGACGATTCTCGGTAAAAAAAAAAAAAGGGGGAGCCTGAAGCGCCAAGCTCCCTCGGCAGTCAGCGCTAAACTTTGGGCGATTATTTTCTGCACACGCTCACAATCTCACGAAGCCCATGATCGATTGCGAGGCAAGATCAGCGCTAAACTTTGGGCGATTAGTTTTTTCTGTCCACGTGGTCGATGCGCAGCTCCTGGAGTCCTAGTGCCGGCTGCTACTGTGGCTATCACGTTCGATTCGAGTGTACTTTAATCTTTTGTTATAACAAGTGAAGGAACTTTAATCTCGTGGTGGTTGACTCGTTGGCAATATAATATTTCGCGCGTATCAGCTAACTATATATTGTCAGTAGGTTAGGCAGCTAATGATGAGAAATATGATGCCATCGATGACGCTCCGCGTACACTCCACCACTACTAGGGTCAGGGACTCGGTGTGGAGATACTCTTCTTAATTTGTGTAAATAAAATATAACCAACATCTGACGTTCACGATGACCTGGATAAGACCAACGAGTCATCTATTTATTGCGTCTCCTCCTCAAGGACAAGACAGGACATCAAGCACCTGAGCTCCACATCGATCAGTACCCACAGCCACTCCACTCTCAGCTCAGGGACTCGGTGTCAGGGCGACCCAAGACAGAAGAATCATGGGATCCGTGACGGCGTCGACGATGGCACAGCCCACCCTCCGCGTGGCCGCCTTCTGCGGCTCCCTCCGCAAGGACTCATGGCACCGCGGCCTCATCCGCGCCGGTACGCACCATTCCTCACCAATCACCATGGTTGCTTAGCTCGCTTTGTGATCTTGCACCGCTGACTTGCCTTGTTGATACTTTGCATGACGATCGATGTATGTAGCCGAGGAGCTGTGCGAGGAGTCCATCCCGGGGCTGCGCATCGACCACGTGGACATCTCCGGCCTGCCCATGGTCAACCCGGACCTGGAGACCGACGGCGGCGAGGGCTTCCCGCCGGCCGTCGAGGCGCTCCGCGAGAGGGTCCGCGCCGCCGACTGCTTCCTCTTCGCCTCGCCCGAGTACAACTACTCGGTCACCGCCTCCCTGAAGAACGCGCTGGACTGGGCGTCCAGGGGCAAGCGCAACTGCTGGGCGGACAGGGCGGCGGCGATCGTGTGCGCGGGGGGCGACTTCGGCGGGGCCAGGGCGTCGCTCCACCTCCGCCAGATCGGGGTGTTCCTCGACCTCCACTTCATCAACAAGCCGGAGCTCCACATCAGGGCGTTCGCGGACCCGCCCAAGTTCGACGAGGAGGGCAACCTCATCGACGCCGTGACCAGGGAGCGGCTCAAGAAGGTTCTCCTCTCGCTCCAGGCCTTCGCGCTCAGGCTCAAACACAAGGACGAGTGACTGACTCAAGATCAACGATACTACTTGGCAGTTGGCACCGTATACCGTACCTGCTGGTTAATTTGCATTGCATTTTCCTTCAGCTCCGTGCACTAGTATTCGTGGTTCCGTGAAATCCCCTAGGAAGTGTGTGCTACTTTGTCTAATAAATCGCCGAAGAATTGTTCTGTACTGTTTAACGTGTGGAAGCTTATGTGTTTTACCGTTGCTACTAGAACGCGAGCGCGCACCACGCCCGTCTATGTTGAGAAAACAAAAGAAAATTATTGAAGAAATTGATATTGTCAAAACATATGATGTTTTCAGGTGTCCTTTTCTGTACGTTTAGTGTTTTTGTCCTTCGCAGAAAGACGAGGCGACCGCAACGACTCCCTGAAGGTGGAATAAAATTCTCCTCAACTAGCTCCCATACCGGTGATGCGTATAACATCATCGAAAGACGTGTGAAGGTGTGTCTCCGTCAGATCCCGCAGTATTCGATCAGCATTTATCTTCGGTGGATCTACTTGCAGGGGCGGTGCCACCGTGGGGTCGTGTAGATGCGGCCGGCCCGGCTAAAAATTTGAAACGTAGGGTACCTCCCCTATTCGAACCGTTATGCTCCGTCGTAAGTTCGGCCCACGAAGGGGCACCACACAAAAAACGCGCGAACAATATCCAAAAAATAGCGGCACTGCGGTGGATCTACTTGCAGGGGCGGTGCCACCGTGGGGTCGTGTAGGGGCGGCCGGCCCGGCTAAAAATTTGAAACGTAGGGTACCTCCCCTATTACTCTGGCGGTGTCTGCGATGCGATGGGAGAGAGCCGAGCTCTGTTCTAACCGTTATGCTCCGTCGTAAGTTCGGCCCACGAAGGGGCACCACACAAAAAACGCGGACAATATCCAAAAAATAGCGGCACTGCGGGGAATCGAACTCCCGACCCACACAGTATACTGTCTTCAGCTAACCACTCAAATGTGCAGTCAAAAGTGATTAAGTACAACACGAAACCTTTAAAGGCTATTAAAGCCGCTGTTACATGATTTCCTTTAAAAAAACTGAAACTTCACAGATTTCGGAAAAAATTTCTGAACATGCAAAAATACTGTCCTATTCAAAAAAAGTTCAATGATTCTGAAAAAAGTTCATCAATAAAGAAAAATAGTTCGCCAAAAATTCAAAAAATTTCATTGAATTTAAACGTAAACTGTTGGTTCTTTGAAAAAAAAGGTTCATCAATTTTGAAAAAAAACCCATTGAATTTCAAAACTAGTTCATCTAATTCAAAAAAAGTCAATATTTTGAAAAAAAGTTCATCGGATTTACAAAAAGTTCATCGGTTTTCAAAAAAGTTCACCAAATTTTATAAAAAGTTCACAAATTTGAAAAAAGTTCATCTAATTTCGAAACAAAAAGTTCACATATTTGCAAACAATTTCAGTGAACCAGGATGAAAAAGAAAACAGAAAACGGAAAAAGAAAACTAGTTCATCTAATTCGAAAAAATTCAATGATTTTGAAAAAAAGTTCATCAAAATTGATAAAAAAAAGTGCATCGGTTTTCAAAAAAGTTCACCAAATTTGAAAAAAAGTTCACAAATTTGAAAAAAGCTCATCGAATTTCAAAAGAAAAAGTTCACGTATTTGCAAACAATTCAATGAACCAGGATTAAAAAGAAAACAGAAAACAAAAATGAAAAAAAAGGAAAATGAAAAATGAAAAAAAGAAAAAAGAAAAAGGAAGGAAACTGGGTAAACGGGAGAATATCTTTACCTAATAATAAAGCAAATTGGGTTTCTTTCATCCGTCATGGCATTTTTCAGAAAAGTCCCTCTATTTCAGAGAATTCAAGCCGCAGTCCTGTTTAAAGTTAAAACAAATCATTTTTTCTTATTTTACACAAAAGTCCCTGTGTTTTGTTGAAATCAACCCGCAGTCCGGATTTAAGTCACACCCGAACCGTTATTTTACATTTTTCGAACCCCCCCGGATGTTTTAGGTAATTCATCCGCGGATCATATTTAAGTCAAACAATGTTTTTTTAAATCATCCATATCTTTTAAACCGTAACTCCGATTTGAACATGTTATATATGAAATTTGATTAGAAAAATATGTAGAATATGAATATGAGATTATTTTCACCTGTTAAGTATTTTTAAATATTATTTCGGAATATATTTAAGTCAAATAAATGATTTTCTAAATTATCCGTATCTTTTAAACCGTAACTTCGATTTTAACATATTATATATGAAATTTTATTAGAAAAATATGTGGAATCTACATATGATGTTAATTTTACCTGTTAAATATTTTTAAAATATCATTTTGGGAGCAAACTTATAATTTATAGCGTAAGATCCGTTTTCCTTTTGTACCCGCGACGACCTGGATTGCAAATAAACACCCCACTATAATAATATAGGGAAAAGAAAACATCGATAACTACACATGCATACCTCTGAAAAATGTCGCAGGGGAAAACAACAGATTTCTCATCGCGCGAGTGAGAGAAAGCGAGAGAGAGAGAGAGAGAGAGAGAGAGAGAGAGAGAGGAGAGGGAGAGAGAGACACCTTAGGATTAAACATATTCAAACATATATTTTTTGTTTTGTGTGAACACTGAGGCCATCGTCGGCGAGGGTGAGAAGGAGGATAAGCGGCAACACAAATATGATGCCTCCCAAAAATAAAGGAGATGGACCTATTGTGGTCTTGGGTGATGGTTGTTGGGTTAAGAGTGTGTGTTATGTTTTTTCTCCCGTTGCAACGCACGGGCTCTTTTGCTAGTATAACAAATAGAAGAGAAAGTTCTGATTGAACAGATCCCGCTGGGGTGGCCCAGTGGTTACTCCAACAAAACTTGGTCAGAGGTACGCAGGTTCGAATCAGCACAAGAGCGTCTCTTTCTTTTTGCGGAATTAAAATACAGAGAAGAAACCCTACATGGGCCGGCCCATCGCAGGAGTGCTGCACACGCCGGTTTGCAGAAACAACTAAAATTGGCGCCTGGGACAGCTAGTGAGTCACAGGCAGTAAAGGCCCAATTAAAAAAGGAGCCCATTATTTACGTATACCTTTGAGGGAACTCCTATGTGTCGCGTTATGCGGCAAACTGTTGAGCAAACGCATAGGGCGGAACTCTCTTTCTTTTTACGGAATTAAAACACAGAGAAGAAACCCTACATGGGTCGGCCCATCGTGGGAGTGCTGCAGGCGCCGGTTTGCGGAAACAACAAAAACCGGCGTCTGTGGCGCTAAATAGGAAATGCCATGATTAGCATATTAAATGGAAAGAAGTATACAAATCACCCCTGAATCCAATCTTTGGGATACATACCCCCCTGATCTCAAAACCGGGACAAATCACACACTCAAATTACTAAAACCGGTTTAATAGCACCCTTTAGTGGTTTCAATCAAACCTTGAGCGATTTTGTCTCCCCTGATGCCGATTAGATGCTGACAGGGCAAGAAAAACTTTGAGTGGGTCCCATTAGCCAGTTGTCTCTCTCTTCTTTCTTTCCTTTTCCCCTCGTCCCCTTCCTTTCTTTCTTTTTCCCCTCGCCTCCAGAATCGCTCTTCGGTTTGCTAGGGCTCGGTCGTCGCCGCCGTCCACCGTCGCTGTTGCCGCCCGCCGCCGTCTGCTACTTGCCTGTCTCCAAACTAAACAATGTGTCCAGGTGCGTGCGCCTCCATCTCCGCTGCTCCTCTGCTCTGTTTCTGGTGTCGTTCGTTGGCAGAATCACGAGCGCCGGTGTACAATCGTGTGCGCCGCAAAGCTGTGGGTCTGGATGAGGGGAATGGGGTGTGCAAAATTATGCGCATTCCGCAGTCAGCCTCCTCACATGAAACTGTAGCTTGCCTACTATCCAACTTCGTTGTGGTTTTTACTGTACCACATGAGAGCAGCCGCTGACAGCTTGCTCTGTTCAAGTGGCAGTGATAGGATTTGTGGCATGAGAGCAAACTGCCCTGTTCAAGTGAAAAGAGGGATTATCCTGTTCAAGTGCATTTTAGGTGATGCCCTGTTCAAGTGCATTTTAGATGATGCCCTGTTCTGTACATGAAAAGAGGGATCTTTTCGTTAGGAAAAAAGTGTAGAATTTGGTACAGGACAAACTAGTCTCTATTGTGCATAGTAAATGGGGCTGAATAAACTTCCATTGCTGGAGATTTGTTGTAGATGACTACCCTATTTGGTTTAGGAGAAAAGTACACTTTTTTGTCTGAATGAACTGAATTTGCACTTTTTTTATGTTAGTTGTGACGCCCTCGATTCAATCATACACTAGTCATACACACAATGTGTACGATCAAGATCAAGGACTCACAGGAAGATATCACAACAGAACTCTAGACACAAATTAAAATAATACAAGCTTTATATTACAAGCCAGGGGCCTCGAGGGCTCGAATACATAAGCTCGAATACACAAGAGGCAGCGGAAGCAACATTATCTGAGTACAGACATGAGTTAAACAAGTTTGCCTTAAGAAGGCTAGCACAAAATCAACATCGATCGAAAAGGCAAGGCCTCCTGCTTGGGAGCCTCCTAATTACTCCTGGTCGTCGACGGTCTCCATGTAGTAGTAGGCATTGGCGGTGGCATATGGCTCCTAGGCTCCGACATCTAGTTACATCAACCGGAAAGAAGAAGAAAGGGGAAAAAGGGGGAGCAAAGGAACCGTGAGTACTCATCCAAAGTACTCACAAGCAAGGATCTACACTACATATGCATCGGTATCAATGAAAAGGTTTGTATCTGTGGACTAAACTGCAGAATGCCAGAACAGAAGGGCAAAAGCCTAGCCTATCGAAGACTAGCATCTTCTGGAAACCACCATCTTGCAGCAATAGGAAGGAGTAGAGTAGCATAAAGTAAAGTAGTAGTAGTGTTATCAACCTCGGCCAGAGATCCTTTCTCGACTCCCGGCGAGAAAGCAATCCTAGAGCCATACTATCCATTTCTCATATCCATGTCTCATCTCAAGTATCCAGTTCTAGTTGTATCGATCGGGATACAACTCCAAGTGTCCGTTACCGTAGGACATGCTATCGATAGATGTTTCCTTCCCTGCAGGGGTGCACCAACTTACCCACCATGCTCGATTAACTCCGGTCGGACACACTTTCCTGGGTCATGCCCGGCCTCGGCCAAACAATACGCCGCAACCCGACCTAGGCTTAATAGAGAGGTTAGCACACCGGACTAAACCTATGCCCCCAGGGATCATGGGCCATCGCCCCAGGAACACCTGCACGTTGCGTGGGTGGCCGGTGAGCAGACCTAGCTACCTCCTTAAAAAGGCAGGAGCTTACCAGTCCAACCCGGCGCGCCGCTCAGTCGCTGACGTCTAATAAGCTTCGGCTGATGCATACGACGCAGAACACCCATACAATGCCCACGTGATGGTTAGTGCTATCAGGCCAGAGGCCCCTCAGATCAAATATCCAAATCGTAGTGGATTAGGAGCATGCGGTAACAAGCAGAGACTCACGAAAGATGTGACCCTGTTGCCCCGTCTCGAGGACTTGCAGCAAGGGCTAGGAATGCCCAGCCACGCCTCGTAATTATCTCGCGGGCACCCTCCAGGTCAACCCGTCTCCACATCACTCGCGGGTATCCCTCAGGGTCGACCTGCCTTTCCAAGTAGCAGTGGTAAAGTACAAGTATCCGTGTGTCCAAACATCAAGGGGGAAACCCGAGGAATCACCCCCGGTGAATGAAGGAAATATGCCCTAGAGGCAATAATAAAGTTATTATTTATTTCCTTATATCATGATAAACGTTTATTATTCATGCTATAATTGTATTAACCGGAAACATAATACATGTGTGAATACATAGACAAACATAGTGTCACTATTATGCCTCTACTTGACTAGCTCGTTTATCAAAGATGGTTATGTTTCCTAGCCATGGACAAAAGAGTTGTCATTTGATTAACGGGATCACATCATTAGGAGAATGATGTGATTGACATGACCCATTCCGTTAGCCTAGCACTTGATCTACGGATCGTTCCTTAGCCGTGTGCGGTGCCCCCCTCCACCATATTCCACCTCGGTCATATCGTCGCGGAGTTTAGGCGAAGCCCTGCGCCGGTAGAACATCATCATCGTCACCACGCCGTCATGCTGACGGAACTCATCCCCGAAGCTTTGCTGGATCGGATCCCGGGGATCGTCATCGAGCTGAACATGTGCTGAACTCGGAGGTGCCGTACGTTCGGTGCTTGGATCGGTCGGATCGTGAAGACGTACGACTACATCAACCACATTGTGCTAACGCTTCCGCTTACAGTCTACGAGGGTACGTGGACAACACTCTTCCCTCTCGTTGCTATGCCATCACCATGATCTTGCATGTGCGTAGGAATTTTTTTGAAATTACTATGTTTCCCAATAGTGGCATCAGAGCCTGATTTTATGCGTTGATGTTATATGCACGAGTAGAACAAAAGTGAGTTGTGGGCGATACAAGTCATACTGCTTACCAGCATGTCATACTTTGGTTCGGCAGTATTGTGAGATGAAGCGGCCCGGACCGACATTACGCGTACGCTTACGCGAGACTGGTTTCACCGTTACGAGCACTCGTGCTTAAAGGTGGCTGGCGGGTGTCTGTCTCTCTCACTTTAGCTGAATCGAGTGTGGCTACGCCCGGTCCTTGCGAAGGTTAAAACAACACCAACTTGACAAACTATCGTTGTGGTTTTTATGCGTAGGTAAGAACGGTTCTTGCTAAAAGCCCGTAGCAGCCACGTAAAATTTGCAACAACAAAGTAGAGGACGTCAAACTTGTTTTTGCAGGGCATGTTGTGATGTGATATGGTCAAGACGTGATGCTATATTTTATTGTATGAGATGATCATGTTTTGTAACCAAAGTTATCGGCAACTGGCAGGAGCCATATGGTTGTCGCTTTATTGTATGAAATGCAAACGCCCTGTAATTGCTTTACTTTATCACTAAGCAACAGTTGGCGAGACGACAACGATGCTACGATGGAGATCAAGGTGTCGCGCCGGTGACGATGGTGATCATGGCGGTGCTTCGAAGATGGAGATCACAAGCACAAGATGATGATGGCCATATCATATCACTTATATTGATTGCATGTGATGTTTATCCTTTATGCATCTTATCTTGCTTTGATTGACGGTAGCATTTTAAGATGATCTCTCACTAAAATTATCAAGAAGTGTTCTCCCTGAGTATGCACCGTTGCCAAAGTTCGTCGCGCCCAGACACCATGTGATGATCGGGTGTGATAAGCTCTACGTCCATCTACAACGGGTGCAAGCCAGTTTTGCACACGCAGAATACTCAGGTTAAACTTGATGATCCTAGCATATGCAGATATGGACTCGGAACACGGAGACCGAAAGGTCGAGCGTGAATCATATAGTAGATATGGTCAACATAGTAGATATGGTAGATATGATTAACATAGTGATGTTCACCATTGAAAACTACTCCATCTCACGTGATGATCGGTTATGGTTTAGTTGATTTGGATCACGTGGTCACTTAGATGACTAGAGAGATGTCTGTCTAAGTGGGAGTTCTTAAGTAATATGATTAATTGAACTTTAATTTATCATGAACTTAGTCCTGGTAGTATTTTGCAAATTATGTTATAGATCAATAGCTCGCGTTGTTGCTTTCATATGTTTATTTTGATATGTTCCTAAAGAAAATTGTGTTGAAAAATGTTAGTAGCAATGATGCGGATTGGATCCGTGATCTGAGGTTTATCCTCATTGCTGCACAGAAGAATTATGTCCTTAATGCACCGCTAGGTGACAGACCTATTGCAGGAGCATATGTAGACGTTATGAATGTTTGGCAAAGCTTGGTATGATGACTACTTGATAGTTTAGTGCACCATGCTTAACGGCTTTAGAATCGGGACTTCAAAGAAGTTTTGAACGTCATGGACCATATGAGATGTTCCAGGAGTTGAAGTTAATATTTCCAGCAAATATCCGAGTTGAGAGATATGAAGTCTCCAACAAGTTCTATAGCTAAAAGATGGAGGAGAATCGCTCAACTAGTGAGCATGTGCTCAGATTGTCTGGGTACTTCAATCGCTTGAATCAAGTGGGAGTTAATCTTCCAGATAAGATAGTGATTGACAGAATTCTCTAGTCACCATCACTAAGTTACTAGAACTTCGTGATGAACTATAGTATGCAAGGGATGACGAAAACGATTCCCGAGCTCTTCGTGATGCTGAAATCGACGAAGGTAGAAATCAAGAAAGAGCATCAAGTGTTGATGATTGACAAGACCACTAGTTTCAAGAAAAGGGCAAAGGGAAAGAAAGGGAAACTTCAAGTAGAATGGCAAACAAGTTGTCACTCCTGTGAAGAATACCAAAGCTGGACCAAAGCCTGAAACTGAGTGCTTACACTGCAAAGGGAATGGTCACTGGAAGCGGAAATGCCCTGAATATTTGGTGGATAAGAAGGATGGCAAAGTGAACAAGGGTATATTTGATATACAAGTTATTGATGTGTACCTTACTAGTGTTTACAGTAGCCCCTGAGTATTTGATACTTGTTCGGTTACTAAATATTAGCAACTCGAAACAGGAGTTACAGAATAAACAGAGACTAGTTAAAGGGGAAGTGACGATGAGTGTTGGAAGTGGTTCCAAGATTGATATGATCATCATCGCACACTCCCTATACTTTCGGGATTAGTGTTAAACCTAAATAAGTGTTATTTGGCGTTTGCGTTGAGCATGAATATGATTTGATCATGTTTATTGCGATACGGTTATTCATTTAAAGTCAAAGAATAATTGTTGTTCTGTTTACATGAATAAAACCTTCGATGGTCATACACCCAATGAAAATAGTTTGTTGGATCTCGATCGTAGTAAAACACATATTCATAATATTGATGCCAAAAGATGCAAAGTTAATAATGATAGTGCAACTTATTTGTGGCATTGCCGTTTGGGTCATATCGGTGTAAAGCGCATGAAGAAACTCCATAAAGATGGATTTTTGAAATCACTTGGTTATGAATCATTTGATGCTTGCAAACCGTGCCTTTTGGGCAAGATGACTAAAACTCCGTTCTTCGGAACAATGGAACAAGCTACTGACTTGTTGGAAATCATACATACTGATGTATGTAGACCAATGAGTATGAAGGCTCGTGGCAAGTATCATTATTTTCTAACCTTCACAGATGATTTGAGCAGATATGCGTATATCTACTTAATGAAACACAAGTCTGAAACATTTGAAAAGTTCAAAGAATTTCAGAGTGAAGTGAAGAATTATCGTAACAAGAAAATAAAGTTTCTGCAATTTGATCGCGGAGACAAATATTTGAGTTACGAGTTTGGTCTTCAATTAAAACAATGTGGAATAGTTTCACAAATTCATGCCACCTGGAACACCACAGCTTAATGGTGTGTCTGAACGTCATAACAGTACTTTATTGGATATAGTGCAATCTATGATGTCTCTTACCGGTTTACCACTATCGTTTTGGGGTTATGCATTAAAGACAGCTGCATTCACTTTAAATAGGGCACCATCAGAATCCGTTGAGATGACGCCTTATGAACTGTGGTTTGGCGAGAAACCAAAGTTGTCGTTTCTTAAAGTTTGGGGCTGCGATGCTTATGTGAAAAAGTTTTCACCTGATAAGCTCGAACCCAAATCGAAGAAGTGCATCTTCATAGAATACCCAAAGGTAACTATTGGGTACACCTTCTATCACAGATCAAAAGCAAGATTCGTTGCTAAGATGGATCCTTTCTAGAGAAGGAGTTTCTCTCGAAAGAAGTGAGTGGGAGGAAAGTAGAACTTGATAAGGTAATTGTACCTTCTCCCAAATTGGAAAGTAGTTCATCACAGAAATCAGTTCCAGTGATGCCTACACCGATTAGTGAGGAAGTTAATGATGATGATCATGAAGCTTCAGATCAAGTTACTACCGAACCTCGTAGGTCTTCCAGAATAAGATCCACACCAAAGTGGTACGGTAATCCCGTTCTAGAAGTCATGTTACTAGACCATGATGAACCTACGAACTATGAGGAAGCGATGATGAGCCCAGATTCCGCGAAATGGCTTGAGGCCATGAAATCTGAGATAGGATCCATGTATGAGTACAAAGTATGGACTTTGATTGACTTGCTCAATGATCAGCAAGCCATGTTAAATAAATGGATCTTCAAGAGGAAGACGGACACTGATAGTAGTGTTACTATCTACTAAGCTCGACTTGTTGCGAAAGATTTTCAACAAGTTCAAGGTATTGAATACGATGAGATTTTCTCACTCGTATCGAAGCTTAAGTCTGTCTGAATCATGTTAGCAATTGCCACATTTTATGAAATCTGGCAAATGGATGTCAAAACTGCATTCCTTAATGGATTTATTAAAGAAGAGTTGTATATGATGCAACCAGAAAGTTTTTGTCAATCCTAAAGATGCTAACAAAGTGTGCAAGCTCCAGCAATCCATCAATGGACTGGTGCAAGCATCTCAGAGTTGGAATATACGCTCTGATAAGTTGATCAAAGCATATAGTTTTGTACAGACTTACGGTGAAGCCTGTATTTACAAGAAAGTGAGTGGGAGCACTACAACATTTCTAATATTATATGTGGATGACATATTGTTAATTGGAAATGATATGGAAATTCTGTATAGCATGAAAGGATACTTGAATAAGAGTTTTTCAAAGCAAGACCTCGGTGAAGCTGCTTACACATTGAGCATCAAGATCTATATAGATAGATCAAGACGCTTGATAAGATTTTTCAATGAGTACATACCTTGATAAATTTTTGAAATAGTTCAAAATGGAATAGTCAAAGAAGGAGTTCTTGCCTGTGTTACAAGGTGTGAAGTTGAGTAAGACTCAAGACCCGACCATTGCAGAAAATAGAAAGAGAATGAAAATTCATTCCATATGCCTCAGTCATAGGTTCTATAAAGTATGCTATGCTGTGAACCAGACCTATTGTATACCTTGCTCTGTGTTTGGCAAAGGAATACAATTTTGATCTAATAAGTAGATCACTGGACATGGGTCAAGAATATCCTTAGTGAGGACTAAGGAGATGTTTCTCGATTATGGAGGTGATAAAAGAGTCCGTCGTAAAAGTTACAACGATGCAAGCTTTTACACCAATCCAGATGACTCTAAGTCTCAATCTGGATACATATTGAAAGTGGGAGCAATTAGCTTGAGTAGCTCCGTGCAGAGCATTGTGGACAGAGAATATTTGCGAAATACATACGGCTCTGAATATGACAGACCCGTTGACTAAGCTTCTCTCACGAGCAAAACATGATCATACCTTAGTACTCTTTTGGGTGTTAATCACATAGTGATGTGAACTAGATTATTGACTCTAGTAAACCCTTTGGGTGTTGATCACATGATGATGTGAACTATGGGTATTAATCACATGCAGATGTGAATATTGGTGTTAAACCACATAGCGATGTGAACTAGATTATTGACTCTAGTGAAAGTGGGAGACTGAAGGAAATATGCCCTAGAGGCAATAATAAAGTTATTATTTATTTCCTTATATCATGATAAATGTTTATTATTCATGCTATAATTGTATTAACCGGAAACATAATACATGTGTGAATACATAGACAAGCATAGTGTCACTAGTATGCCTCTACTTGACTAGCTCGTTTATCAAAGATGGTTATGTTTCCTAGCCATAGACAAAAGAGTTGTCATTTGATTAACAGGATCACATCATTAGGAGAATGATGTGATTGACATGACCCATTCCGTTAGCCTAGCACTTGATCGTTTAGTATGTTGCTATTGCTTTCTTCATGACTTATACATGTTCCTGTAACTATGAGATTATGCAACTCCCGTTTACCAGAGGAACACTTTGGGTGCTACCAAACGTCACAACATAACTGGGTGATTATAAAGGAGTACTACAGGTGTCTCCAAAGGTACATGTTGGGTTGGCGTATTTTGAGATTAGGTTTTGTCACTCCGATTATCGGAGAGGTATCTCTGGGCCCTCTCGGTAATGCACATCACTATAAGCCTTGGAAGCAATGTAGCTAATGAGTTAGTTACGGAATGATACATTATGTAACGAGTAAAGAGACTTGCCATTAACGAGATTGAACTAGGTATTGGATACCGACGATCAAATCTCGGGCAAGTAACATACCGATGACAAAGGGAACAACGTATGTTGTTATGCGGTTTGACCGATAAAGATCTTCGTAGAATATGTAGGAACCAATATGGGCATCCAGGTTCCGCTATTGGTTATTGACCGAGAATAGTTCTAGGTCATGTCTACATAGTTCTCGAACCCGTAGGGTCCGCACGCTTAAAGTTTTGATGACAGTTATATTATGAGTTTATGAGTTTTGATGTTCGGAGTCTCGGATGAGATCAGGGACATGACGAGGAGTCTCGAAATGGTCGAGACGTAAAGATTGATATATTGGACGACTATATTCGGAGTTCGGAAAGGTTCCGAGTGATTCGGGTATTTTTCCGAGTACCGGAGAGTTACGGGAATTCGCCGGGGAGTATATGGGCCTTATTGGTCCATACGGGAATAGAGGAGAGAGGCCGAAAGGAAGGAGGCGCGCAGCCCCCCTCTGGTCCGAATTGGACAAGGGGTGCGGCCCCCTTTTCCTTCCTCCTCTCCCCCTCTTTTCCCCTTCTCCTACTCCAACAAGGAAGGAGGGAGTCCTACTCCCGGTGGGAGTAGGACTCCCCTTGGCGCGCCCCTCCTAGGCCGGCCGCCCCCTCCCCCCTTGCTCCTTTATATACGGGGGCAGGGGGGCACCTCTAGGCACAACACAAGTTGATTTACGGATTGTTCCTTAGCCGTGTGCGGTGCCCCCCTCCATCATATTCCACCTCGGTCATATCGTCGCGGAGTTTAGGCGAAGCCCTGCGCCGGTAGAACATCATCATCGTCACCACGCCGTCGTGCTGACGGAACTCATCCCCAAAGCTTTGCTGGATCGGAGCCCGGGGATCGTCATCGAGCTGAACGTGTGCTGAACTCGGAGGTGCTGTACGTTCGGTGCTTGGATCGGTCGGATCGTGAAGACGTACGACTACATCAACCGCGTTCTTGTAACGCTTCCGCTTACGGTCTATGAGGGTACGTGGACAACACTCTCCCCTCTCGTTGCTATGCCATCACCATGATCTTGTATGTGCGTAGGAATTTTTTTAAAATTACTACGTTTCCCAACAGTGAATTCCACTCGATGTAATCATCAAGGTGAACGTAAGAGGATCCACCCTCGAGGTTCACACTTGAGGGGTTGCACGACAGAGCCGTATCGGAAGTGGTTAAGGAGGAAATCACCCTCGATGACCACGATCGAATAGCTACACTACAGAGATCTCATCAGGAGTGTTGTATGAGGTTCCACCCTCGGCACTCAATTGTAACTCTGTAGAGTTGAGCAACAAAAGGGGGGTGATGTGATGTGAGGTGTCGGGCTCTGTTCGTCGATCATGTTGATCCAGTCATCGATGATGAAGCAGGGGCAACAAGGACAAGGTGGGGGTCACTGATGGATCACTAACCAACCTATACTAAGAAGTTTAGGATAAGCAGTTAAGGTACAATGAGCAGGTTACAAAAGCATGCTATCCATCAGAATAGGAGCAAAAAATTACAGTAGCAAAATCTAATGCAAGCATGAGAGAAAGGAAATGGGCGATATCGGGATGATCAAAGGGGGGGGGGGCTTGCCTGGAAGCTCTGCTGAAAAGGAAGAAGTGTTGCTATCGACGTAGTCGATCACCGGGGCATCATCGGCCTCGGGGTCTACCGGAGAGAAGAGGGGAAGAAACAGTAAATATAAAGCAAACAAAGCAACATAAAGCATAACATGGTAACACACGTTATTAGGGTGAACTAACACGGTACTACACATTGCAGACGAAGGGGAGAAACATATGAGGATGATTTCCCGGCGGTAGACGGATTCCAGACAGATGAAAGAGAGGGGACGGTTCCATGTTCAGCATGCTAGGGGCATGTCACAGATGAACGGACCGTGTATTCGGATTCGTCTCATCGTTCTGAGCAACTTTCATGTATAAATTTTTTCCATCCGAGCTACGGATGAATTAGTATGAATTTCCGAAGTTTAAGCAATATTCGGTAACTCTCTAAAATTCTGCAAAGTCTGAGAATTCGACAGTTTTAAACATCACTGAGCTGTTTTTCGGAGGCTATAGCTATTGTTCTGTACATCCTATGATTTTGTGCCTTAAATCAATTGTGAGCATTTCTATTCGATCTACATGTTAGTATCACTTTCATCTATAATAGAGTTTGTTTGCTTGATCATCAACAACTCTAAAGTAGCTATGAAAATAAAGCTGTTTTTCGGTTATTGTGTCAACAGAACATTGAGATTTGCCATTTTCATAGGATTTAATCTGTGCCTCAAATGGATATGTCCCAATGGGATAAAATGGAGTTTGTCAAGTGTACTGTCTGCACATATAATTTTTACTGATATTAGCTTTTGTTTAGAGGCCGTTCAGGGGCTGTCCAGAGGGCTAGTCAGGTTGAAGTGGCAGAAGCTAGAAAGCGCTACAGTAAACTTCAGTTTACTGTAGCACCATAGTGTAGGCAGAGCAGCGGCGAGAAGAGCAAGGGAGCCCGGCTGCGGGGGCGCACCTGGGCACGACCAGAGAGCGCCGTGCGCGGTAGGGCACTGACGGGCGCGGCCAGGGACGAGGCTTGGTCGCGGCAGCAGTAGGCAGGATTGCATGCGGCACATGCGGGGTACAGGGCCTGTCGTGGCCAGAGCGCGAAAGGCAGCGACGCACGGGAATGGCGCACAGGCAGCGGATCGAGCCGCGGTTGGGTTCATTCGAACTCGAGCGGTGCGGCGCATCTGCTTGGGGAGCAGCCGTAGCTGGGGCGGCCGGAGTTGGCATCGGCGTTGAGCCGTGGCGGCTGTAGGGCTCGGGCTCGATGTAAATCATCGCCAAGGCCACAGTTTCGACCAGCCAACGCTGCTACACATTTCCTAGGAGGACCAGAAGCACGCCAGAGTTGCTGGCTTGCCGTGGGGTGGTCTAGGTCTACGATAGTGAGCTCGGTTGCGACAACCGGAGCCGCGGGCATGGCAAAGCCAAGCAGAAGCAGTGAACAGAGTCGGCCAGCAGGGGGATCGACAAGGAGCTCACCAGAGGAGCGCACGACGGCTCGGCGGGAGCTTAGTAGCAGCAGGGCAGTAGATCGACGCGGCGGAGCTCGGTGGCCAGAGGTTGAAGAAGGGGTCGATCCCGACGAGGTGTTGGCGTTGGGCTTGCGTTCGTCGGTGTAGGTGATGTAGTCTAGCACGGCGATCCTCCTGGACATCAGCTTGCAGCGCGAGGCGGCTTCGAAGCGCGAGATCGATGGCGTGCGGCGGCGGCAGCTCTCGGTGGCTACCAATAAATGAAGAGGATGAGGCGAGGGGAGGAATGGGCGTTCTAGGTTCTGCTTGGGGTAGAGCTGAGTCTTATCCACATGGGAAGACGGGAGGATGGCCGGCGCGTGGCCATCCAAGTGATGGACGCAGCGCGCTCGTCCACGAGGTCTATGGTGAACAGAGGAAGGAGGCGCTGGGGTTGGCTGGGTCGGACTGTGCTAGGGGGGCTTAAGTACACAGTAGCTTCTGGCCTTTTGTCTTTTCCTTTTCTATTTTTTATTAGCTTTTGCATTTTATTTTAGCCACAAATGACTTTGCAAAAATATGCCACTATCCAAAACACATTCAAGGAAATATTGTGCACTGCCACAAAAAGTTTGGAATATAATTGACGCTGTTAGAAAATTTTGCATAAATGGAAAAGCAATTAATTTGCTGATTTGGCACCGTTTTAAATTGCTATAGCCCATCTTGGCTTGGAGGTGATGTTGTATTCCTTGACAATTAAATGTTATGGAATTTTTGGGTAAAAGATGAATTATTTTGCAGCAACTCTTGTGCAACTCCATATTTCACTTGCAAATTGAATTCAACTTGAAAGTGGAAATTTCAAAGGATATTTGAATCAAAGGTGATTAAGCATTGTTTAGAAAAATTATTAGCTTAATCACAGAGGGTTACTGTAGCATGACACTAGGGGTGTTAAAAATCTCCTCCACTACAAGAAATCTCGTCCCGAGATTTAAAAGGAGAAGTAAAGGGTAACTTTGGGAGAACTAAGTCTGATAGGGTTAATTATCTGGTGGACAATTCAGGGAATGTGGCAGAAGTATCTCTCGACTTGAAACTCAAGAATACATCGAGAGCAAAGTATGAAGGTACAAGAGGAAGTTTCAACCGAATGGGAAAACGACTGATACCTGAACAGAGTGTGGGAAAGGGGTTCAGAGCATCGGGAATAGACCATCACTCGGAAGGTGGCTCATGACAAGATACGAAGCCAAATGCAAGAATATTTCGGAATCAAAGATATATAGGAGAGTCAGGTTTCAATCCTGTGGAACTGTGGGTTGTGGGCCCACCATGTGGGTTAAAGGTATAAAGGGTGCTGACTGTTGGGGAACGTAGTAATTTCAAAAAAATTCCTACGCACACGCAAGATCATGGTGATGCATAACAACGAGAGGGGAGAGTAATGTCCACGTATCCTCGTAGACCGTAAGCGGAAGCGTTATGACAACGCGGTTGATGTAGTCGTACGTCTTCACGATCCGACCGATCCAAGTACCGAACGTACGGCACCTCCGAGTTCAGCACACGTTCAGCTCGATAACGATCCCCGGACTCCGATCCAGCAAAGTGTCAGGGATGAGTTCCGTCAGCACGACGGCGTGGTGACGATAATGATGTTCTACCGGCGTAGGGCTTCGCCTAAACTCCGCGACGATATGACCGAGGTGGAATATGATGGAGGGGGGCACCGCACACGGTTAAGGAACGATCACGTAGATCAACTTGTGTGTCATGGGGTGCCCCCTGCCCCCTTATATAAAGGAGCAAGGGGGGAGGCGGCCGGCCTAGGGAGGAGGCGCGCCAAGGGGGGAGTCCTACTTCCACCGGGAGTAGGACTCCTCCTTTCCTTGTTGGAGTAGGAGAGAAGGAAAGAGGTGGAGAGGAGGAAGGAAAAGGGGGCTGCGCCCCTTGTCCAATTCGGACCATAGGGGGGTTGCGCGCCTCCTTCCTTTCGGCCTCTCTCCTCTATTCCCGTATGGCCCAATAAGGCCCATATACTCCCCGGCGAATTCCCGTAACTCTCCGGTACTCCGAAAAATACCCGAATCACTCGGAACCTTTCCGAACTCCGAATATAGTCGTCCAATATATCGATCTTTACGTCTCGACTATTTCGAGACTCCTCATCATGTCCCCCATCTCATCTGGGACTCCGAACTCCTTCGGTACATCAAAACTCATAAACTCATAATATAACTGTCATCGAAACCTTAAGCGTGCGGACCCTACGGGTTCGAGAACAATGTAGACATGACGAAACACGTTTCCGGAAAATAACCAATAGCGGAACCTGGATGCTCATATTGGCTCCCATATATTCTACGAAGATCTTTATCGGTCAAACCGCATAACAACATACGTTGTTCCCATTGTCATCGGTATGTTACTTGCCCGAGATTCGATCGTTGGTATCTAATGTAACACCCCGGTGTAATGATGCTACAGTAACCCCTGGGGTTAAGTTAATATTTTTGCTAAACATGTTCCTGATCATAATTGTCTCCTTTCTCTTTTAAATTCCAGTTGAATTCAAATTCAAATTTTGTCTGAAATTCAAAATGCTCAGACATGAAAACAAAAATGTTCATCATGTGCAGAATAATCCACAACTACTATTGGTGGTGAACCAACATTTTTGCAAAAGGGTTTGAGTGGCCTAAGCTACTTCAAACAGTGGCCTAAGAAATAAATTAAATGCCTTTTTAATTTATGAAAATGGCAAACTATTTCTAAAGCCTCACAATCTTTTTTTTGGCAGTGCCTAATAATTCTTTGAGATTATTTTGTCCAATGACATAATCTTTTGCAAAGTCTTTATTGGCTAAAAGAAAAAAAAATGCAAAAGCTGTTTAAAAAAAAGGAAAAGAAGAGGGGGTGGGAGAGCCCTGGCCTCCCCTTGGGCCTCGGCGACCCACAGCCCCTGCCCCCCCCCCCCTTGGCCCCCAACCAGCCCAGCCGGCCCAACCTCCCCGGTCGCTCTCCCGTACCCCTGTTCAACCGACCGAGGGCGCGCGCCGCGCGTCGCCGCCGAACCGCCTCGCCGTCGACGAGGAGGATAAGGTTGCCTCCCCCCCTCGACGCCTCGGCCTCCTCCCCACCTACCTCCACTCCCCTCTCTCGCCTTCCTGATCCACCTGCTCTTTCCCCCACCCTGTCTCGCTCGCCCGCCTCTCCCGAGCGCGCTCACCGCCGTTCTCCGTCGTCACCGCGGCCACAGCCACCGCCTCGCTCCGCCGTCTTGTCGTGAAGCTCCGCTGGGGTCGACTCCGTCGTCTGGTGCCCCCAGGTGGAGCTGGGAAGCACCACTGACGTCGCACGAGCTCGTCCCCTTCCGCCCTTGTCGCCGGCGAGATCCCTCGAATTCCGGCTTCCCCTGCGCTCCTAAACTACCAAGGGCCATCGGCGTGCCGCTCGGTGAGCTCTCCTACCTTCTCCCTCTCCTTGCCTACTTGGCGCGCCCCCTAGCTGCTTCCCCACGTGCACCCGAACGCAGCGCCGCGGAGCTCGTCGCCGGCGAGACTCCGGTGACCTTTTGGTCACGGGCTCAAGCCCATTGGACTCGCCGCACCACGGGGATCCTCCCCAGCCCTTCCTTTCGTTCCGTAGCACGCTGCTTCGCCTTCGCCATCACACGCCCGAAGGTCGTCGCCGCCTTTTCCGTCGCCGGCGATGCTCTGGTCGTCCCCGACGCCAGTCATCGTCACCATCGTGTGCGCGGTGCCGGGCCGCGCCCTTAGGTCCAAGCCGTAGGTCCGGAGGCCCCCTGTAGCGCGGCTCCGGCCAACTCCGGCGAGGCGCCGCCGTCGCCTTGGTCGCTGGAGCCCTCCCAGGCGCAGCCACCAACATGGATGTGTGGGCCCCATCACCTGACTCACTGACGCTGGCCCCCACGGGACCCTGTTGACTGGTTTGACCAGTCAACATGCTGACTGGGCTTCTCTGTGACACTGTCGTGCGGGCCCCACCACGTAATTAGATTAACTAAACCGGTTTTATAAATAAAACTAATTAGTTAACCTAACCAGTCACTGCCAGTGGGTCCCCCCTGGGCCCTGTTGACTAGTCAACTAGTCTGTTGACCGCTGATGCAACAATGACGCCATGATGACGTCATTTTTCCTTTTCTGTTTTTTCTTAAATAATTCCAGAAAATTATTTAAACTTTAAAAATTCATAGAAAATAAACCGTAACTCGGATGAAAATGTTTTCTATATGAAAGTTGCTCAGAAAAATCCAACGAATCCGAATACGCGGTCCGTTCATCTGTCACATGCCCCTAGCATGCTGAACATGGAACTTTCCCCCTCCGGTCATCTGTCTGACACAGGTCCGGAACCGGGAACACCTTCCCGGTTGTTTTCCCCCTTCACCTATAACGTCTAGGACCGCGTTAGAGCACGCTTAGCGCTACGTATCGTCATGTCATGCTTAGTGTTACCTCTGTTTGCTATGTATTTACTGTTTCTTCCCCCTCTTCTCTCCGATAGACCCCGAGGCCGCTGATGCCCCGGTGACCGACTACGTCGTCGACAACGACCCCTCCTTGCTAGATCAACCAGGCAAGCCCCCCCCCCCTTTGATCATCCCGATATCGTCCATTCCATTCTCTCATGCTTGCATTAGATTTTGCTACTGTTATTGTTTGCACCTATTCTGATGCATAGCCTGCTTTTGTACCTACTGTTGTACCTTACCTGCTTATCCTAAACTGCTTAGTATAGGTTGGTTAGTGATCCATCAGTGACCCCCACCTTGTCCTTGTTGCCCCTGCTTCATCATTGAAGACCCGATCAACGGGATCGAAGACCAGGCCCCGACACCGCACATCACTTTCCCCTTAGTTGCTCGACACTACTGGGTTACTATCGAGTGCCGAGGGTGAGACCTCTACAACACTTCTGATGTTAACCCTGTAGTGTAGCTATTCGGTCGTGGTCATCGAGGGTGATTTCCTCTTTAACCACTTCCGATACGACTCTGTCGTGCAACCCCTCAAGTGTGAACCGAGGGTGATTCCTCTACGTTCACCTTGATGATTACATTGAGTGGAACCCACCGAGGGTGATTCCTTGGGTTTTCCTCTTGATGCTTGGACACACGAATACTTGGACTTTACAACTGTTACTTGGAAAGTGATGTGGAGACGGGTTGACCTGGAAGGTGCCCGTGAGATAATTACGAGACGTGGCCGGGCATTCTTAGCCCTTGCCGCAAGTCCTCGAGACGGGGCAACGGGGTCACATCTTTCGTGAGTCTCTGCTTGTTACCGCGCGTTCCTAATCCACTACGATTTGGATATTTGATCCGAGGGGCCTCTGGCCTGATAGCACTAACCATCACGTGGGCATAGTATGGGCGTTCTGCGTCGTATACATCAGCCGAAGCTTAATAGACGTCAGCGACGGAGCGGCGCGCGCCGGGTTGGACTGGTAAGCTCCTGCCTTTTTAGGGAGGTAGCTAGGTCTGCTCACCGGCCGCCCACGCAACGTGCAGGAGTTCCCGGGGAGATGGCCCATGACCCCTGGGGGCATAGGTTTAGTCCGGCGTGCTGGCCTCTCTATTAAGCCTAGGTCAGGTTGCGGCGTATTGTTTGGCCGAGGCCGGGCATGACCCTGGAAAGTGTGTCCGGCCGGAGTCAATCGAGCGTGGTGGGTAAGTTGGTGCACCCCTGCAGGGAAGAAAACATCTATCGATAGCCTGTCCTACGGTAACGGACACTTGGAGTTGTATCCCGATTGATACAACTAGAACTGGATACTTGTGATGAGAACTGGATGGTGATGAGGATTTGATTATGATGATAACTGGATAGTATGGCTCTGGGATTGCTTTCTCGCAGGGAGTCGAGAAAGGATCTCTGGCCGAGGTTGATAACACTACTACCACTTTACTTTATGCTACTCTACTCCCTCTTGTTTGCTGCAAGATGGTGGTTTCCAGAAGATGCTAGTCTTCGATAGGACTAGGCCTTCTCTCTATTCTGGCATTTCTGCAGCCCAGTCCACATATACAACCCCTCTTTGATAATGTTGCATCTGTAGTGTAGATCCTTGCTTGCGAGTACTTTGGATGAGTACTCACGGTTGCTTTGTTCCCCCTTTTTTCCCTTCTTTCTTCTTTCTGGTTGTTGCAACCAGATGGTGGAGTCCAGGAGCCAGATGCCACCTTTGACGACGGCTGCTACCCCGAGGGTGCCCACTACCACGTGACGGACGCCGACGACCAAGAGTAGTTAGGAGGCTCCCAGGCAGGAGGCCTTGCCTTTTCGATCGTAGATGCTTTTGTGCTAGCCTTCTTAAGGCAAACTTGTTTAACTCATGTCTGTACTCAGATATTGTTGCTTCCGCTGACTCGTTTGTATTCAAGTTGATGTATTCGAGCCCTCGAGGCCCCTGGCTTGTAATATAAAGCTTGTATTATTTTAATTTGTGTCTAGAGTTGTGTTGTGATATCTTCCCGTGAGTCCTTGATCTTGATCGTACACATTTGCGTGTATGATTAGTGTACGATTGAATCGAGGGTGTTACAAGTTGGTATCAGAGCCGACTGCCTGTAGGTAGCCCCCTTTCCAACTCCTTGGCCGAAGTTGAGTCTAGTCACTGAAAACTTTTACTAACATTGGCTGTGTGGCTTACGGGCCCACGTCGCTATTGGGTGGTATTAGCATCTTTTACTCCTCGTCTATACTCTGGGACTCTGAACTCTCTTCTACTTGGGTTAAATGAATTTACTAACATTAGGATCCCGTGACCACATTCACCCCAAAGTTGGATGAAGCCATAGTTATTCCTTAGAATAGCTTTTTGAGTAGTGCACACCCTGTCGTGTTGACTACGGAGTGGAATCCATCGTACCTCCTTCATTATGCATGTTTTCATCATGAATGATCCTTATCTTTGCAAATGCTCAATGCTGAACTACCCCTGTTACATGTTAGCAGGATGGTTAGACCCGTTGGTCGTGGCTGCGGTGCCAACGACCCACCACCGCCTGAATTCTTTACTGGAATGAGGCAACAGTTTGAGTTAACTCGCCAGTTCATGGAAGGAATGATGGCTCAGTTTCCTCGTCCGAACATGAATCAACATCCAACCCGAGTAACTCTGCAGGACTTCATGCGCCTCAACCCATCTATCTACCGCAGCTCAACTCAACCCCTTGATGCTGATGACTGGCTCTGCGACATCACATATGAAATGGAGTCCGCTAGTGTTTCCCCTGCCAGCTATGTCACCTTCGCATCTTTCTTTCTGAAGGGTCCTGCTGCTCAATGGTGGGACAGCCACAGGCGTACCCTACCTGCTGGAACGGTCATTACTTGGCCGGATTTCCAAGCTGCCTTCCGTGCCCGTTTCATTCCTCAGGGAACCATGGACAGGAAGAAGCGAGAGTTCCGCAACCTCAACCAAGGCAACAAGACTGTAGATGCTTATCAACGGGAATTTCTGGACTTGTCACGTTATGCTGAAGAAGACATTGCAACTGATGCTCGTAAGCAAGAAAAGTTTCGTGATGGACTTCACCCAGATATCAAGCTAGCACTGCTAATTCATGACTTTGCCGACTTCGCCACCTTGGTGAACAAGGCTATTCAGGTTGAGACTGGTCTTCAGGAACACCAGGGATCCCTCAGGCGTAGCCGTGACGCTGGCCCATCTTTGGGCCCGTCAGCGCAGAAGCGTCGGATATGGATTCCCCACAGCATGTATCGTCCAACTGCACCTACACCAAGACAGTCCTATGCTGCACCTCGTCTGCCTCCTCCACCAGAGAGGCAGCCTCTTCGAGATGTACCATCCCAAGCTCCTGCTCCCGATCCCAATGATGGTCTGTGCTTCAGATGTGGCCGCCCCGGCCACCTTGCTAAAGAGTGCACTCAGAAAAAGAGCCAGCTGGCTCTACCTTCAACTGGCCGTAACAATCAGCCCCATAACAATAATGCCAGACCTTATGGTCATGGTCAGGCTAATCATGTTGATCTGAATGAAGCTCAAGACCAGCCTGCCACTGTGATGGGTACTCTTCTTGTTAATTCAGTACCGGCTTCTGTTTTATTCGATTCAGGAGCATCACATTCATTCATGTCAGAAAATTTTGCTTACGCACATGACATTCGTTGCGAGCCCATGAACACTCCGATAGTGGTACGCACCCCTGCGGGTCAGTGTCGAACTACCATGATTGGTCGCGACGTCCCCGTTGAAATTGAAGGGTTGGAATTTCGTGTTTCTCCCATTATTCTCGATTCTTCCAATATTGACCTCATTCTGGGAATGGAATGGTTGAAAGCGCATACTGCCTCTATCGTTTGCGCCACCAAGGTCGTTCACCTCCTACATCCTTCCGATGAGATAGTAAGCTACCATGCTCAGCTTGTTCAAAACACTGAAGCACGACTTTATGCTTTGAATGCGTTGAACGCGGCACCTCTTGAGGGAATTGAAAAGATTCCAGTCGTTCGCAACTTCCAAGACGTATTTCCAGAAGAACTTCCAGGAATACCCCCTGCCCAGGCTGTCGAGTTCGTCATCGACTTGAAACCAGGCACCGTTCCTATTGCAAAACGACCCTACAAGATGCCACCTCATGAACTCCTTGAGCTTAAGGAGGAAATCGACAAATCTCTTCACAAGGGTTTCATTCGTCCAAGTTCCTCTGCTTGGGGAGCACCTTCTCTCTTCGTCAAGAAGAAGGACGGTACGAACCGTTTGGTCCAAGACTATCGTCCTATCAACCAAGCTACAATTCAAAACAAATATCCCCTTCCTCGGATCAATGATCTGTATGATCAACTGGCTGGTTCATCGATATTCTCTAAACTCGACTTGAGGTTGGGTTACCACCAGATCCGTGTTCGTGAAGAGGATATTCCAAAGACCGCATTTGTGACTCGTTATGGTTCTTACGAGTACACCGTCATGTCATTCGGTTTAACCAATGCTCCAGCTACATTCTCTCGTCTGATGAACTATATATTCATGGATTACCTCGACAAGTTCGTCATAGTCTATCTGGATGATATACTGGTATATTTGAAGAATAAAGAAGAACATGCTGAACATCTTCGTCTTGTTCTGGAGAAGCTTCGAGAGCATCAACTTTATGCCAAGTATTCCAAGTGTGAATTCTGGTTACCCGAAGTCACCTACCTTGGTCATGTTATCTCCAAGGATGGTATTGCCGTCAACCCAGAGCGCGTTCAGGCTATTCTTGACTGGACCCCTCCGAAGACTGTCAAGCAAGTCAGAAGCTTTCTCGGACTGGCCAGCTATTGTCGCCGCTTTGTCGAGAACTTCTCCAAGATCGCCAAGCCACTGACTAATCTGCTTCACAAAGGTGTTAAGTTCGATTGGACAAACAAATGTCAGGAAAGTTTCCAGGCACTCAAGGATAAACTGACTTCTGCCCCAGTGCTTGCTCCCCCTGATTCTCGCAAGGACTTTGTCATCTATTGTGACGCTTCACGTCAAGGATTAGGCTGTGTTCTAATGCAAGAGCGCAGGGTGATTGCCTATGCCTCCCGTCAAGTGCGTCCTCACGAAGAAAACTACCCAGTTCATGACCTTGAGCTTGCAGCGGTTATCTTTGCATTGAAGCTATGGCGACAATACCTTCTCGGTAATCGTTGTGAGATCTTCACTGATCATCAGAGTCTGAAGTACCTGTTTACTCAGCCAGATCTGAACCTCCGTCAGCAGCGATGGATGGAAGCTATTGCTGACTACAACTGCGGTATATCTTATACACCTGGCAAGGCTAATGTAATGGCCGATGCCCTAAGCCGAAAGTCTTATTGCAATAATCACCAGGTCTACAAAGCTCAACCCCGCCTTTATGAAGAGCTATGCAAGCTGAACCTTCAACTAGTTCCACAGGGTTCTCTGAATAACCTTGTTTTGGAACCAACTCTTCTGAAAGCAATCAAGTCGGCTCAAGCCAGAGATGCTCATGTTGATCTGATGAAAAAGGATCTTGCCTTAGAGAAATCCAGGGATTTCTCACTTGGTGAAGATGGAACCTTATACTTCAGAGATCGCATTGTCGTACCCCAGTTCGAGCTTATGACAGAGAAGGTGATGAAAGAAGCGCATGACACCCCTCTCTCTATTCACCCGGGAAGTACCAAGATGTAGCTAGACATCCGTCAGAAGTACTGGTGGTCTAAAATGAAGCAAGACATTGCTCGATATATCGAAGAATGTGACGTTTGCCGTCGCGTCAAAGCAGAACATCAAAAACCGGCTGGACTTCTACAACCGCTTCCGATTCCTGAGTGGAAGTGGGATAAGATCCAAATGGACTTCGTCACTGGCCTTCCCAAGTCTCAGAAAGGTAACGATGCTATCTTTGTCGTCATCGACCAATTCTCGAAGGTTGCTCACTTTCTGCCAGTCAAGGAGACTATCACTGCTAGTCAATTGGCAACCTTGTATATCTCCCGAATTGTGTCACTCCACGGCATTCCGAAGGAGATCAGTTCAGACCGCGGCAGTATTTTCACTTCTAAGTTCTGGGATAGTTTCCAAGAGGCAATGGGAACTCATATTACCTGGAGCACTGCTTATCATCCCCAATCCCAAGGCCAAGTCGAGCGAGTCAATCAAATTCTTGAAGACATGCTTCGAGCTTGTGTTATTTCTTTCGGCAAGAAGTGGGAAGAATCTCTCCCTTATGCGGAGTTCTCTTATAACAACAGCTATCAAGCCAGCTTGAAGATGGCACCCTTTGAAGTGCTTTATGGACGTAAGTGCCGAACCCCTCTGAATTGGTCCGAAACTGGGGAACGAGCACTCATTGGTCCAGACATTATTCAACAAGCTGAAGAGCAGGTTCGCATTGTCCGGGATAATCTCAAGGCGGCCCAATCCCGCCAGAAGAGCAACTATGACCGGAAACACTAGGGTTCAACTTATCAACCTGGTGAACAAGCTTATCTGCGTGTCACTCCTTTGAGAGGCACTCATCGGTTCGGAGTCAAGGGAAAGTTAGCTCCTCGCTACATTGGTCCCTTCCGTATTCTCGCCCGTCGTGGACTGGTGGCTTATCAATTGGAGTTGCCACCTCAGTTCTCTCACGTCCATGACGTCTTCCATGTGTCGCAACTTCGTCGATGCTTCAAGGATCCGGAACGTGAAGTGGATCCAGAATTGATTGAAATTCAAGATGATCTCACATACAAGGAGCATCCGATCTGCATTCTTGAAGAAGCTGAACGTCGAACCCGCCAGAAGGTTACTAAGTTCCTCAAGGTGCAATGGTCGAATCATACTAAAGAGGAAGCCACTTGGGAACGCGAAGATAACCTCCGGGCTGAATACCCCTATCTTTTCCCTTCTACCTCTTAATTCTCGGGACGAGAATTTCTTTTAGAGGAGGAGAGTTGTAACACCCCGGTGTAATGATGCTACAGTAACCCCTGGGGTTAAGTTAATCTTTTTGCTAAACATGTTCCTGATCATAATTGTCTCCTTTCTCTTTTAAATTCCAGTTGAATTCAAATTCAAATTTTGTCTGAAATTCAAAATGCTCACACATGAAAACAAAAGTGTTCATCATGTGCAGAATAATCCACAACTACTATTGGTGGTGAACCAACATTTTTGCAAAAGGGTTTGAGTGGCCTAAGCTACTTCAAACAGTGGCCTAAGAAATAAATTAAATGCCTTTTTAATTTATGAAAATGGCAAACTATTTCTAAAGCCTCACAATCTTTTTTTTGGCAGTGCCTAATAATTCTTTGAGATTATTTTGTCCAATGACATAATCTTTTGCAAAGTCTTTATTGGCTAAAAGAAAAAAAATGCAAAAGCTGTTTAAAAAAAGGAAAAGAAGAGGGGGTGGGAGAGCCCTGGCCTCCCCTTGGGCCTCGGCGACCCACAGCCCCTGCCCCCCCCCTTGGCCCCCAACCAGCCCAGCCGGCCCAACCTCCCCGGTCGCTCTCCCGTACCCCTGTTCAACCGACCGAGGGCGCGCGCCGCGCGTCGCCGCCGAACCGCCTCGCCGTCGACGAGGAGGATAAGGTTGCCTCCCCCCCTCGACGCCTCGGCCTCCTCCCCACCTACCTCCACTCCCCTCTCTCGCCTCCCTGATCCACCTGCTCTTTCCCCCACCCTGTCTCGCTCGCCCGCCTCTCCCGAGCGCGCTCACCGCCGTTCTCCGTCGTCACCGCGGCCACAGCCACCGCCTCGCTCCGCCGTCTTGTCGTGAAGCTCCACCGGGGTCGACTCCGTCGTCTGGTGCCCCCAGGTGGAGCTGGGAAGCACCACTGACGTCGCACGAGCTCGTCCCCTTCCGCCCTTGTCGCCGGCGAGATCCCTCGAATTCCGGCTTCCCCTGCGCTCCTAAACTACCAAGGGCCATCGGCGTGCCGCTCGGTGAGCTCTCCTACCTTCTCCCTCTCCTTGCCTACTTGGCACGCCCCCTAGCTGCTTCCCCACGTGCGCCCGAACGCAGCGCCGCGGAGCTCGTCGCTGGCGAGACTCCGGTGACCTTTTGGTCACGGGCTCAAGCCCGTTGGACTCGCCGCACCACGGGGATCCTCCCCAGCCCTTCCTTTCGTTCCGTAGCACGCTGCTTCGCCTTCGCCATCACACGCCCGAAGGTCGTCGCCGCCTTTTCCGTCGCCGGCGATGCTCCGGTCGTCCCCGACGCCAGTCATCGTCACCATCGTGTGCGTGGTGCCGGGCCGCGCCCTTAGGTCCAAGCCGTAGGTCCGGAGGCCCCCTGTAGCGCGGCTCCGGCCAACTCCGGCGAGGCGCCGCCGTCGCCTTGGTCGCCGGAGCCCTCCCCGGCGCAGCCACCAACATGGATGCGTGGGCCCCATCACCTGAGTCACTGACGCTGGCCCCCACGGGACCCTGTTGACTCGTTTGACCAGTCAACATGCTGACTGGGCTTCTCTGTGACACTGTCGTGCGGGCCCCACCACGTAATTAGATTAACTAAACCGGTTTTATAAATAAAACTAATTAGTTAACCTAACCAGTCACTGCCAGTGGGTCCCCCCTGGGCCCTGTTGACTAGTCAACTAGTCTGTTGACCACTGATGCAACAATGACGCCATGATGACGTCATTTTTCCTTTTCTGTTTTTTCTTAAATAATTCCAGAAAATTATTTAAACTTTAAAAATTCATAGAAAATAAACCGTAACTCGGATGAAAATGTTTTCTATATGAAAGTTGCTCAGAAAAATCCAACGAATCCGAATACGCGGTCCGTTCATCTGTCACATGCCCCTAGCATGCTGAACATGGAACTTTCCCCCTCCGGTCATCTGTCTGACACAGGTCCGGAACCGGGAACACCTTCCCGGTTGTTTTCCCCCTTCACCTATAACGTCTAGGACCGCGTTAGAGCATGCTTAGCGCTACGTATCATCATGTCATGCTTAGTGTTACCTCTGTTTGCTATGTATTTACTGTTTCTTCCCCCTCTTCTCTCCGGTAGACCCCGAGGCCGCTGATGCCCCGGTGACCGACTACGTCGTCGACAACGACCCCTCCTTGCCAGATCAACCAGGCAAGCCCCCCCCCTTTGATCATCCCGATATCGTCCATTTCATTCTCTCATGCTTGCATTAGATTTTGCTACTGTTATTGTTTGCACCTATTCTGATGCATAGCCTGCTTTTGTACCTACTGTTGTACCTTACCTGCTTATCCTAAACTGCTTAGTATAGGTTGGTTAGTGATCCATCAGTGACCCCCACCTTGTCCTTGTTGCCCCTGCTTCATCATTGAAGACCCGATCAACGGGATCGAAGACCAGGCCCCGACACCGCACATCACTTTCCCCTTAGTTGCTCGACACTACTGGGTTACTATCGAGTGCCGAGGGTGAGACCTCTACAACACTTCTGATGTTAACCCTGTAGTGTAGCTATTCGGTCGTGGTCATCGAGGGTGATTTCCTCTTTAACCACTTCCGATACGACTCTGTCGTGCAACCCCTCAAGTGTGAACCGAGGGTGATTCCTCTACGTTCACCTTCATGATTACATTGAGTGGAACCCACCGAGGGTGATTCCTTGGGTTTTCCTCTTGATGTTTGGACACACGGATACTTGGACTTTACAACTGTTACTTGGAAAGTGATGTGGAGACGGGTTGACCTGGAAGGTGCCCGTGAGATAATTACGAGACGTGGCCGGGCATTCTTAGCCCTTGCCGCAAGTCCTCGAGACGGGGCAACGGGGTCACATCTTTCGTGAGTCTCTGCTTGTTACCGCGCGTTCCTAATCCACTACGATTTGGATATTTGATCCGAGGGGCCTCTGGCCTGATAGCACTAACCATCACGTGGGCATAGTATGGGCGTTCTGCGTCGTATACATCAGCCGAAGCTTAATAGACGTCAGCGACGGAGCGGCGCGCGCCGGGTTGGACTGGTAAGCTCCTGCCTTTTTAGGGAGGTAGCTAGGTCTGCTCACCGGCCGCCCACGCAACGTGCAGGAGTTCCGGGGAGATGGCCCATGACCCCTGGGGGCATAGGTTTAGTCCGGCGTGCTGGCCTCTCTATTAAGCCTAGGTCGGGTTGCGGCGTATTGTTTGGCCGAGGCCGGGCATGACCCTGGAAAGTGTGTCCGGCCGGAGTCAATCGAGCGTGGTGGGTAAGTTGGTGCACCCCTGCAGGGAAGAAAACATCTATCGATAGCCTGTCCTACGGTAACGGACACTTGGAGTTGTATCCCGATCGATACAACTAGAACTGGATACTTGTGATGAGAACTGGATGGTGATGAGGATTTGATTATGATGATAACTGGATAGTATGGCTCTGGGATTGCTTTCTCGCAGGGAGTCGAGAAAGGATCTCTAGCCGAGGTTGATAACACTACTACCACTTTACTTTATGCTACTCTACTCCCTCTTGTTTGCTGCAAGATGGTGGTTTCCAGAAGATGCTAGTCTTTGATAGGACTAGGCCTTCTCTCTATTCTGGCATTTCTGCAGCCCAGTCCACATATACAACCCCTCTTTGATAATGTTGCATCTGTAGTGTAGATCCTTGCTTGCGAGTACTTTGGATGAGTACTCACGGTTGCTTTGTTCCCCCTTTTTTTCCCTTCTTTCTTCTTTCTGGTTGTTGCAACCAGATGGTGGAGTCCAGGAGCCAGATGCCACCTTTGACGACGGCTGCTACCCCGAGGGTGCCCACTACCACGTGACGGACGCCGACGACCAAGAGTAGTTAGGAGGCTCCCAGGCAGGAGGCCTTGCCTTTTCGATCGTAGATGCTTTTGTGCTAGCCTTCTTAAGGCAAACTTGTTTAACTCATGTCTGTACTCAGATATTGTTGCTTCCGCTGACTCGTTTGTATTCAAGCTGATGTATTCGAGCCCTCGAGGCCCCTGGCTTGTAATATAAAGCTTGTATTATTTTAATTTGTGTCTAGAGTTGTGTTGTGATATCTTCCCGTGAGTCCTTGATCTTGATCGTACACATTTGCGTGTATGATTAGTGTACGATTGAATTGAGGGCGTTACATCTAATACCTAGTGCAATCTCGTTACTGGCAAGTCTCTTTACTCGTTACGTAATACATCATCCCGCAACTAACTAATTAGTTGCAATGCTTGCAAGGCTTATAGTGATGTGCATTACCGAGTGAGCCCAGAGATACCTCTCCGACAATCAGAGTGACAAATCCTAATCTCGAAATACGTCAACCCAACATGTACCTTCGGAGACACCTGTAGAGCTCCTTTATAATCACCCAGTTATGTTGTGACGTTTGGTAGCACACAAAGTGTTCCTCCGGTAAACGGGAGTTGCATAATCTCATAGTCATAGGAACATGTATAAGTCATGAAGAAAGCAATAGCAACATATTAAACGATCAAGTGCTAGGCTAACGGAATGGGTCATGTCAATCACAACATTCGCCTAATGATGTGATCCCGTTAATCAAATGACAACACATGTCTATGGTTAGGAAACTTAACCATCTTTGATTAACGAGCTAGTCAAGTAGAGGCATACTAGTGACACTATGTGTGTCTATGTATTCACACATGTATTATGTTTCCAGTTAATACAATTCTAGCATGAATAATAAACATTTATCATGATATGAGGAAATAAATAATAACTTTATTATTGCCTCTAGGGCATATTTCCTTCAGTCTCCCACTTGCACTAGAGTCAATAATCTAGTTCACATCATCATGTGATTCAACACCAATATTCACATCTGTATGTGATTAATACCCATAGTTCACATCATCATGTGATCAACACCCAAAGGGTTTACTAGAGTCAATAATCTGGTTCACATTGCTATGTGATTAACAGCCAAAGAGTACTAAGGTATGATCATGTTTTGCTCGTGAGAGAAGTTTAGTCAACGGGTCTGTCACATTCAGAGCCGTATGTATTTTGCAAATATTTTATGTCTACAATACTCTGCATGGAGCTACTCTAGCTAATTGCTCCCACTTTCAATATGTATCCAGATTGAGACTTAGAGTCATCTGGATCAGTGTAAAAGTTTGCACCGATGTAACTTTTATGAGGAACTCTTTTATCACCTCCATAATCGAGAAATATCTCCGTAGTCCTCACTAAGGATATTCTTGACCGCTGTCCAATGATCTACTATTAGATCAAAATTGTATTCTTGTGCCAAACTCAGAGCAAGGTATACAATAGGTCTGGTACACAGCATAGCATACTTTATAGAACCTATGACTGAGGCATAGGGAATGAATTTTAATTCTGTTTCTATTTTCTGCCTTGGTCGGGATTTGAGTCTTACTCAATTTCACACCTTACAACATAGGCAAGAACTCCTTCTTTGACTGTTCCATTTTGAACTATTTCAAAAAAATTATCAAGGTATGTACTCATTGAAAAATCTTATCAAGCGTCTTGATCTATCTATATAGATCTTGATGCTCAATGTGTAAGCAGCTTCACCGAGGTCTTGCTTTGAAAAACTCTTATTCAAGTATCCTTTCATGCTATCCAGAATTTCTATATTATTTCCAATCAACAATATGTCATCCACATATAATATTAGAAATGCTACAGAGGTCCCACTCACTTTCTTGTAAATGCAGGCTTCTCCAAAAGTCTATATAAAACCATATGCTTTGATCAACTCATCAAAGCGTATATTCCAACTCCGAGATGCTTGCACCAGTCCATTGATGGATCGCTGGAGCGTGCACATTTTGTTAGCACCTTTAGGATTAGCAAAACCTTCTGGTTGCATCATATACAACTCTTCTTTAAAAATCCATTAAGGAATGCAGTTTTGACATCCATTTGCCAGATTTCATAAAATGTGGTAATTACTAACATGATTCAGACAGACTTAAGCATCGTATGAGTGAGAAAATCTCATCATATTCAACACCTTGAACTTGTCGAAAACCTTTTGCAACAAGTCGAGCTTAGTAGATAGTAACACTACTATCAGTGTCCGTCTTCCTCTTGAAGATCCATTTATTTAACATGGCTTGCTGATCATCGAGCAAGTCAATCAAAGTCCATACTTTGTTCTCATACATGGATCATATCTCAGATTTTATGGCCTCAAGCCATTTCGTGGAATCTGGGCTCATCATCGCTTCCTCATAGTTCGTAGATTCATCATGGTCTAGTAACATGACTTTTAGAACACGATTACCATACCACTCTGGTGCGGATCTTACTCTGGAAGACCTACAAGGGTCAGTAGCAACTTGATCTGAAGTTTCATGATCATCATCATTAACTTCCTCACTAATTGGTGTAGGAATCACTGGAACTGACTTCTCTGATGAACAACTTTCCAATTTGGGAGAAGGTACAATTACCTCATCAAGTTCTACTTTCCTCCCACTCACTTCTTTCGAGAGAAACTCCTTCTCTAGAAAGGATCCATCTTAGCAACGAATAACTTGCCTTCGGATCTGTGATAGAAGGTGTACCCAATAGTTTCCTTTGGGTATTCTATGAAGACACACTTCTCCGATTTGGGTTCGAGCTTATCAGGTTGAAAAACTTTTTCATATAAGCATCGCAACTCCAAACTTTAAGAAACGACAGCTTAGGTTTACTGCTAAACCATAGTTCATACGGTGTCGTCTCAACGGATTTAGATGGTGCCCTATTAAATGTGAATGCAGCTGTCTCTAATGCATAACCCCAAAACGATAGTGGTAAACCGATAAGAGACATCATAGATCGCACCATATCTAGTAAAGTACGATTACGATGTTCGGACACACCATTACATTGTGATGTTCCAGGTGGCGTGAGTTGTGAAACTATTTCACATTGTTTCAAATGAAGACCAAACTCATAACTCAAATATTCTCCTCCACGATCAGATCGTAGAAACTTTATTTTCTTGTTACGATGATTCTCCACTTCACTCTGAAATCCTTTGAACCTTTCAACTATTTCAGACTTCTGTTTCATCAAGTAGATATACCCATATCCGCTCAAATCATCTGTGAAGGTCAGAAAATAACGATACACGCCGCGAGCCTTAACACTCATCGGATCACATACATCAGTATGTATTATTTCCAATAAGTCAGTAGCTCGTTCCATTGTTCCGGAGAATGGAGTTTTAGTCATCTTGCCCAAAAGGCACGGTTCGCAAGCATCAAATGATTCATAACCAAGTGATTCCAAAAGTCCATCAGTATGGAGTTTCTTCATGCGCTTTATGCCGATATGACCTAAACGGCAGTGCCACAAATAAGTTGCACTATCATTACTAACTTTGCATCTTTTGGCATCAATATTATGAATATGTGTATCACTACGATCGAGATCCAACAAACTATTTTCATTGGGTGTATGACCATCGAAGGTTTTATTCATGTAAACAGAACAACAATTATTCTTTGACTTTAAATGAATAACCGTATCACAATAAACATGATCAAATCATATTCATGCTCAATGCAAATGCCAAATAACATTTATTTAGGTTTAACACTAATCCCGAAAGTATAGGGAGTGTGCAATGATGATCATATCAATCTTGGAACCACTTCCAGCACTCATCGTCACTTCCCCTTCAACTAGTCTCTGTTTATTCTGTAACTCCTGTTTCGAGTTACTAATATTTAGCAACCGAACAAGTATCAAATACTCAGGGGCTACTATAAACACTAGTAAAGTACACATCAATAACATGTATATCAAATATACCCTTGTTCACTTTGCCATCCTTCTTATCCACCAAATATTCAGGGCACTTCCGCTTCTAGTGATCATTTCCTTTGCAGTATAATCACTCAGTTTCAGGCTTTGGTCCAGCTTTGGGCTTCTTCGCGGGACTGACAACTTGCTTGTCATTCTACTTGAAGTTCCCTTTCTTTCCCTTTGCCCTTTTCTTGAAACTAGTGATTTTGTCAACCATCAACACTTGATGCTCTTTCTTGATTTCTACCTTCGTCGATTTCAACATCACGAAGAGCTCGGGAATCGTTTTCGTCATCCCTTGCATACTGTAGTTCATCACAAAGTTCTACTAACTTGGTGATGGTGACTAGAGAACTCTATCAATCACTATCTTATCTGGAAGATTAACTCCCACTTGATTCAAGCGATTGTAGTACCCAGACAATCTGAGCACATGCTCACTATTTGAGCGATTCTCCTCCATCTTTTAGCCATAGAACTTGTTGGAGACTCCATATCTCTCAACTCGGGTATTTGCTTGAAATATTAACTTCAACTCCTGGAACATCTCATATGGTCCATGATGTTCAAAACGTCTTTGAAGTCCCGATTCTAAGCCATTAAGCATGGTGCACTAAACTATCAAGTAGTCATCATATTGAGCTAGCCAAACGTTCATAACGCCTGGATCTGCTCTTGCAATAGGTCTGTCACCTAGCGGTGCATTAAGGACATAATTCTTCTGTGCAGCAATGAGGATAAACCTCAGATCACGGATCCAATCCGCATCATTGCTACTAACATCTTTTAACACAATTTTCTCTAGGAACATATCAAAATAAACATATGAAAGCAACAATGCAAGCTATTGATCTACAACATAATTTGCAAAATACTACCAGGACTAAGTTCATGATAAATTTAAGTTCAATTAATCATATTACTTAAGAACTCCCACTTAGATAGACATCCCTCTAATCTTCTAAGTGATTACGTGATCCATATCAACTACACCATGTCCGATCATCACGTGAGATGGAGTAGTTTCAACGGTGAACATCAATATGTTGATCATATCTACTATCTGATTCACGCTCGACCTTTCAGTCTCCGTGTTCCGAGGCCATATCTGTTATATGCTAGGCTCGTGAAGTTTAACCTGAGTATTCCGCGTGTGCAACTGTTTTGCACCCGTTGTATTTGAACGTAGAGCCTATCACACCCGATCATCACGTGGTGTCTCAGCACGAAGAACTTTCGCAACGGTGCATACTCAGGGAGAACACTTCTTGATAATTAGTGAGAGATCACCTTAAAATGCTATCGTCAAACAAAACAGAATAAGATTATAATAGATAAACATCATATGCAATCAAAATACGTGACATGATATGGCCATGATCATCTTGCGCCTTTGATCTCCATCTCCAAAGTACTATCATGATCTCTATCGTCACCGGCACGAAACCATGATCTTCATCATCTTGATCTATATAAATGTGTCGTCACATGGTCGTCTCGCCAATTATTGCTCTTGCAACTATTGCTATCGCATAGCGATAAAGTAAAGCAATTATTTGGCACTTGCATCTTATGCAACAAAGAGACAACCATAGGGCTTCTGCCAGTTGTTGATAACTTCAACAAAACATGATCATCTCATACAACAACTTATATCTCATCACGTCTTGACCATATCACATCACAACATGCCCTGCAAAAACAAGTTAGACGTCCTCTACTTTGTTGTTGCAAATTTTACGTGGCTGCTACGGGCCTAGCAAGAACCGTTCTTACCTACGCATCAAAACCACAACGATAGTTTGTAAAGTTAATGATGTTTTAACCTTCGCAAGGACTGGGTGTAGCCACACTCGGTTCAGCTAAAGTGAGAGAGACAGGCACCCGCCAGTCACCTTTAAGCACGAGTGCTCGTAACGGTGAAACCAGTCTCGCGTAAGCGTACGCGTAATATCGGTCTGGGCCGCTTCATCTCACAATACCGCTGAGCCAAAGTATGACATGCTGGTAAGCAGTATGACTTGTATCGCCCACAACTCACTTGTGTTCTACTCGTGCATATGACATCTACGCATAAAACCAGGCTCGGATGCCACTGTTGGGGAACGTAGTAATTTCAAAAAAATTCCTACGCACACGCAAGATCATGGTGATGCACAGCAACGAGAGGGGAGAGTAATGTCCATGTACCCTCGTAGACCGTAAGAGGAAGCGTTATGACAACGTAGTTGATGTAGTCGTACGTCTTCACGATCTGACCGATCCAAGTACCGAACGTACGACACCTCCGAGTTCAGCACACGTTCAGCTCGATGACGACCCCCGGACTCCGATCCAGCAAAGTGTCGGGGATGAGTTCCGTCAGCACGACGGCCTGGTGACGATAATGATGTTCTACCGGCGCAGGGCTTTGCCTAAACTCCACGACGATATGACCGAGGTGGAATATGGTGGAGGGGGGCACCGCACACGGCTAAGGAACGATCACGTAGATCAACTTGTGTGTCATGGGTGCCCCCTGCCCCCACATATAAAGGAGCAAGGGGAAAGGCGGCCGGCCTAGGGAGGAGGCGCACCAAGGGGGGAGTCCTACTCCCACCGGGAGTAGGACTCCTCCTTTCCTTGTAGGAGTAGGAGAGAAGGAAAGAGGTGGAGAGGAGGAAGGAAAAGGGGGCTGCGCCCCTTGTCCAATTCGGACCAGAGGGGGGCTGCGCGCCTCCTTCCTTTCGGCCTCTCTCCTCTATTCCCGTATGGCCCAATAAGGCCCATATACTCCTCGGCGAATTCCCGTAACTCTCCGGTACTCCGAAAAATACCCGAATCACTCGGAACCTTTCTGAACTCCGAATATAGTCGTCCAATATATCGATCTTTACATCTCGACCATTGCGAGACTCCTCGTCATGTCCCCAATCTCATTTGGGACTCCGAACTCCTTCGGTACATCAAACTCATAAACTCATAATATAACTGTCATCGAAACCTTAAGCGTGCGGACCCTACGGGTTCGAGAACAATGTAGACATGGCCGAAACACGTTTCCGGACAATAACCAATAGCGGAACCTGGATGCTCATATTGGCTCCCACATATTCTACGAAGATCTTTATCGGTCAAACCGCATAACAACATACGTTGCTCCCTTTGTCATCGGTATGTTACTTGCCCGAGATTCGATCGTCGGTATCTAATACCTAGTGCAATCTCGTTACCGGCAAGTCTCTTTACTCGTTACGTAATACATCATCCTGCAACTAACTAATTAGTTGCAATGCTTGCAAGGCTTATAGTGATGTGCATTACCGAGTGTGCCCAGAGATACCTCTCCGACAATCGGAGTGACAAATCCTAATCTCGAAATACGCCAACCCAACATGTACCTTCGGAGACACCTGTAGAGCTTTTTTATAATCACCCAGGTACGTTGTGGCGTTTGGTAGCACACAAAGTGTTCCTCCGGTAAACGGGAGTTGCATAATCTCATAGTCATAGGAACATGTATTAGTCATGAAGAACAATAGCAACATACTAAACGATCAAGTGCTAGGCTAACGGAATGGGTCATGTCAATCACATCATTCTCCTAATGATGTGATCCCGTTAATCAAATGACAACACATGTCTATGGTTAGGAAACTTAACCATCTTTGATTAACGAGCTAGCCAAGTAGAGGCATACTACTGACACTATGTTTGTCTATGTATTCACACATGTATTATGTTTCCGGTTAATACAATTCTAGCATGAATAATAAACATTTATCATGATATGAGGAAATAAATAATAATTTTATTATTGCCTCTAGGGCATATTTCCTTCACTGACATCCTGCATGGTCATGATAGCAAGACATGTAAGAGGATAGCTTGTCAATTATGTTGGCAAAAATGTTGGTACCAAGGGCGAGGGACGAAGAGAACCATTTTCCTGCTCGTTGAACGAGGCGAACCAATAGGCAAAGTTCTCGTCCATCGGTGGTTACCAGAATGTCATCAACAACTTCCTGACAGAATTGTACACTGAGGTGTTTACATAAGTAGGGGAATATTGTTGCTTAGATCATTTAGATCACAAGAAAGGTTAAACCAAACAATGGGAATGAAAATATGATTATTAGATCAAACAAAACAATGGAAAGGAAAATGTGTCTAAACACATATTTCAAGGGTATATCCTTCCCAAGGACAAGTAGAGAATGATATCCATGACAGGATATAACGTAGAAAACCATTTAGGTAAGGGGAGAGGAAGTTCATGACATTACCCAAACAACGGTGTTTGAATAATTGATAAAGAAAATTTAGCATGGTGCTTCAAGATGTTCTTATCGATGATCAGAGTACCACAGACATGCTTCAAGATAGCATTGACATGGTCATCAAGTAAAGGTAAGACTTTGGATACACACAAAGGATCCATCAGGAACAACTTATAGAATAAGTCTTACAATTTCCTCATGGAAGAATGGTTAATCTTGCTAAAAAGGAAGCTATAACAATAGGGCTTCCGGCCAGGTGTGTTAGGCACGACATCGCCTTACCGGGTCACATAAAGACCAATGTGATAACTCTTGGAAATATGTTCCAACCATCATATCTGACCGAGATTCAGATCTGATTGGTGTTAGGATAACTCAGACTTAGGATGCCTAAGAAGAAAGGTGCAACACAAATTGTTGAGATGACATTGTTAGATTCTCGAGAAATGAACTATGGAAGCGAGTTCCGAAACAAGAGTTCATCATTAATCAAAGATAGGGTGAGGAGGTGGTTGATGGCCTCAGCGACAATTTATCGAGATTTCCAACAAGATGGATTTCCACAATTATGTGAACAAGGAGATAATATTTGTTAGATCAAATGGTATAATGATGTATGCTCGAGGAAAACATACACCATTAACCATTGGTTGAAAGGTGCACCCAAAATATGGGCATAGGTAGCCTGATCAATTGTTAGAATGGTGATTCAATAACCGATAGGCTAAGAATGAACCGTTGATCATTATCTTACAAGCAATAAGGTTGCTAGTAATTTTGAATTTTACACATCATAGTTCAATCGTCTGTATTCCGGTTGGAAACAACACGGGGACCAAGAGATGAATGTAGATGGCGGGATGTATCACTTGTACCAAGAATTCTTAAGAGGTGTGAAATTCTCACAATATTCTTGATATATAAGATGGTATTACTTCAAGGTAGGACATAAGCCAAGTTGGATAGCCGGGAACTCAAGGTACAGCCACAACACAAACAAGTTTGTGTTGGAAAGAAGGCTAGGAAGTAGTCAAGGACAACACAATTCACCAAGGGACAAGGATGGTATTTCCCATGAAGAATTCAATGGATATCTTGGAAGAGCTCAGAATGTTGATGATGATCACGACACATTTGTTGAGAGATTTCAAGATGTAATCGATCGACAATGACATCAACTCAAAGAAATGGTGAAGCGAAAGGTTATTGGAACCAAGAGTACTACACAAACTCGAAACTAAGCTCGCTGTTCAAGGCGAAATGATATGATGAGGAAGATTGACGTAAGTTTAGCTCATCGTCGAAAATTGTGCTCTGAAAAGAAGGACCAGGTAGCATAGTTAAAAATTAGCACAATGATATAGCCGATCAGGCTAGGAATGACTTGAAGGATTATTAAACTCGTAAGTAATGAAAATTACTTAGAGTTATTGATTCGGAGTGCGGAACCGATTCACCTATCGGTGTTTTGGGTTGACAAACAACCCAACACCCATGAAGCGACAACAACATGGAAAGGTAGTACTTCATCAAAAATTCATAAGATGTAGAGCAATGTCATGATATCCTCGAGATACCAGGGGTAATACTCGAAGGTAGATCATAATAGAGGTCGGGCAGACGCATTGATCTGTAGAAGACAAATGTTTTAACTTGTCTGAGATATGGGATCAAAGACGAACAATCATGGTCGGATCCACGGTTGTAAAGGATCAATTCACAGATACCAGATGATAGTTATCAAGGAAATATTTATTATTACATACAAGAAGCTTCCATGATAGGATCTACATCGTGCCCATGGGCATGAACACAAAGTTCAAGGTCGACTCCCACTTCTTCAATGCATAACCTTCCATTCACTTCTTGTTTTCGATGAAGTTTTAGTGTTGAAATTATATCTGGAAAAACGCCAGAAGAGTATGACTCGTGAAAACTCTCGGGTTCACATGGATTAGAGATGGCATACGTTCAACCCATAGGGGCATCTTAGGAACATATACCACAAACTCCAAGAGTAAATAACACAAGCTCGAAAGGTAGAGCATGGTTGACAAAAGCAGAGGATACAAATTGTCAAGGACATTATGTATCATGGGAATAACTCACAAGAATTTTGCACGTGAAGGATACTATCGGATAATAACCCAACAATGGGCATGCCGGTCCAAAATGGAGCTGATGTGAGTATGGGTACTCAATCAGAGGAAGAAAGAATGCAAAGGCATCAGATTATAGAACATCTGAATAATTCAATGCTTGGATACCAAAGGAATTATGATTTCCAAAGTGAAGGATCAGAAGCAGACGCTCTGATCAAGGATGGATAAGTTAGAATAGACCTAGGGGCACAATCGATGACAAATAGATTGGTTGAGAACTAGCTCATGTTCAAAAATGACGTCTGAGCCGGAAAGATAATTTAGAAGGATAAACTGATGATTGCACGCATTCGCTCACATGTTGAATCAATAGGAACAAAATGACGGTGTCAAATGATACTAATGAATATTGCTAGACATATGAGAAGCATCCATAATGTACGCAGACAAGTAATTGCCGAGCAATAGTTTGAAGAGAATTCTCGAAGATCGAATAGTATTTCAGAGAATCTTATGAATCATACGAACAACTGGGGATGAACGGATACTCGATGAGTGTGAGGAATTATCCGTAGGGGTATTCATGTGGTAAAGAACTGCAAGGCAGTAAGCTCAAAGGATTCTCGGGGCAACAGAGAGTATTTTAGGGCATCTAGTAATAACAAGAGCAAAAAGGAATGATTGTATGAAAGACGATTGTATGTAGTTATCTATAAGGATATATCGGTGGTAGGGAATTTCAAAAGCGATAGGCACAAAGTCTCAAGAGAACAGCATAGAGTATCTTTGGAATCTTCTGGTGCAGCAAGCGATCATCTATAATAAGGTGCTCTCGGGGAGGAATTAGTTACGAGAACCTAGAGTTAGTAAATTCGTTTAACCCGAATGGAAGAGATATTAGAGTCCCAGAGTATAGACGAGGAGTAAAAGATCCTAATACCACCCAATGGCGACATGGGCCCGTAAGACACACAGCCAATGTTAGTAAAAGTTTTGTAGTGATTGGACTCAACTTCGGCCAAGGAGTTGGAAAGGGGGCTACCTACAGGCAGTCGGCTCTAATACCAACTTGTGACGCCCTCGATTCAACCGTACACTAATCATACACACAAATGTGTATGATCAAGATCAAGGACTCACGGGAAGATATCACAACACAACTCTAGACACAAATTAAAATAATACAAGCTTTATATTACAAGCCAGGGGCCTCGAGGGCTCGAATACATAAGCTCGAATACACAAGAGTCAGCGGAAGCAACATTATCTGAGTACATACATGAGTTAAACAAGTTTGCCTTAAGAAGGCTAGCAAAAAATCAACATCGATCGAAAAGGCAAGGCCTCCTACCTGGGAGCCTCCTAACTACTCCTGGTCGTCGGTGGTCTCCACGTAGTAGTAGGCATCGGCGGTGGCATCTGGCTCCTAGGCTCCGACATCTGGTTGCATCAACCAGAAAGAAGAAGAAAGGGGAAAAAGGGGAAGCAAAGCAACCATGAGTACTCATCCAAAGTACTCGCAAGCAAGGATCTACACTACATATGCATCAGTATCAATGAAAAGGGTTGTATCTGTGGACTGAACTGCAGAATGCCAGAAGAGAAGGGGGAAAGCCTAGCCTATCGAAGACTAGCATCTTCTGGAAACCACCATCTTGGAGCAACAGGAGAGAGTAGAGTAGCATTAAGTAAAGTAGTAGTAGTGTTATCAACCTTGGCCAGAGATCCTTTCTCGACTCCCTGCGAGAAATCAATGCCAGAGCCATACTATCCGTTTCTCATATCCATGTCTCATCTCAAGTAACCAGTTCTAGTTGTATCGATCGGGATACAACTCCAAGTGTCTGTTACCGTAGGACAAGCTATCGATAGATGTTTTCTTCCCTGCAGGGGTGCACAAACTTACCCACCACGCTCAATTAACTCCAGCTGGACGCACTTTCTTGGGTCACGCCCGGCCTCGGCCAAACAATACGCCGCAACCCGACCTAGGCTTAATAGAGAGGTCAGCACGCCGGACTAAACCTATGCCCCCAGGGGTCATGGGCCATCGCCCTAGGAACTCCTTCACGTTGCATGGTCGGCTGGTGAGCAGACCTAGCTACTTCCTTAAAAAGGCAGGAGCTTACCAGTCCAACCCGGCATGCGCCGCTCAGTCGCCGACGTCTAATAAGCTTCAGCTGATGCATACAACGCAGAACGCCCATACAATGCCCACGTGATGGTTAGTGCTATCAGGCTAGAGGCCCCTCGGATCAAATATCCAAATCGTAGTGGATTAGGAGCACACGGTAACAAGCAGACACTCACAAAAGATGTGACCCCGTTGCCCTATCTCGAGGACTTGCGGCAACGGCTAGGAATGTCCGACCATGCCTCATAGTTATCTCGCGGGCACCCTCCAGGTCAACCCGTCTCCACATCACTCGCGGGTACCTCTCAGGGTCGACCCACCTTTCCAAGTAGTAGTGGTAAAGTCCAAGTATCCGTGTGTCCAAATGTCAAGGGGAAAACCCAAGGAATCACCCCCGGAGAATTCCACTCAATGAAATCATCAAGGTGAACATAAGAGGATCCACCCTCGAGGTTCACACTTGAGGGGTTGCACGACAGAGCCATATCAGAAGTGGTTAAGGAGGAAATCACCCTCGATGACCACGACCGAATAGCTACACTACAGAGATCTCATCAGGAGTGATGTATGAGGTTCCACCCTCGGCACTCGATGGTAACTCTGCAGAGTCGAGCAACAAAAGGGGCGTGATGTGATGTGAGGTGTCGGGCTCTGGTCGTCGATCACGTTGATCGAGTCATCGATGATGAAGCAGGGGCAACAAGCACAAGGTGGGGGTCACTGATGGATCACTAACCAACCTATACTAAGCAGTTTAGGATAAGTAGTTAAGGTACAACGAGCAGGTTACAAAAGCATGCTATGCATCAGAATAGGAGCAAACAATTACAGTAGCAAAATCTAATGCAAGCATGAGAGAAAGGAAATGGGCGATATCGGGATGATCAAAGGGGGGGTGGGCTTGCCTGGAAGCTTTGGTGAAAAGGAAGAAATGTTGCTATTGACGTAGTCGATCACCGGGGCATATCGGCCTCAGGGTCTACCGGAGAGAAGAGGGGGAAGAAACAGTAAATATAAAGCAAACAGAGCAACATAAAGCATAACATTGTAATATGCGGTGTTAGGGGTGAACTAACGCAGTACTACACGTTGCAGACGAAGGGGGGAAACATCCGATGATGATTTCCCAACGGTAGACGGATTCTGGACAGATGAAAGAGAGGGGACGGTTCCATGTTCAGCATGCTAGGGGCATGTGACAGATGAACGGACCGTGTATTCAGATTTGTCTCTTCATTCTGAGCAACTTTCATGTATAAAGTTTTTCCATCCGAGCTACGGATGAATTACTATGAATTTCCGAAGTTTAAGCAATACTCGGTAACTCTCTGAAATTCTGCCAAGTCTGAGAATTCGACAGTTTTAAACATCACTTAGCTGTTTTCCGGAGGCTATAGCTATTGTTCTGTACATCCTATGATTTTGTGCCTTAAATCAATTGTGAGCATTTCTATTCGATCTACATTTTAGTATCACTTTCATCTATAATAGAGTTTGTTTGCTTGATCATCAACAGCTCTAAAGTAGCTATGACAATAAAGCTGTTTTTCGGTTATTTTGTTAACAGAACATTGACTTTTGTCATTTTCATAGGATTTAATCCGTGCCTCAAATGGATTTGTCCCAATGGGATAAAATGGAGTTTGTCAAGTGTATTGTCTGTCCATATAATTTTTTACTAATAGTAGCTTTCGTTTAGAGGCTGTTCAGGGGCTGTCCACAGGGCTAGTCAGGTTGAAGTGGCAGAAGCTAGCAAGCGCTACAGTAAATTTCAGTTTACTGTAGCACCATAGTGCAGGCAGAGCAACGGCGAGAAGAGCAAGGGAACCCGGCTGCGGGGCCGCACCTAGGCACGACCAGAGAGCGCCGTGCGCGGCAGGGCACTGGCGGGCGCAGCCAGGGACGAGGCATGGTCGCGACATCTCTAGGAAGGGTCGCGGGCGGCGTGCGTGGGGTACAGGGCCTGTCGTGGCCAGAGCGCGAATGGCAGCGATGCGCGGGAATGGCGCACAGGCAGCGGATCGAGCCGCAGTTGGGTTCATTTGAACTCAAGCGGTGCGGCGCATCTGCTTGGGGAGCAGCCGTAGCTGGGGCGGCCGGAGTTGGCATCGCCGTCGAGCTGTGGCGGATGTATGGCTCGGGCTCGATGTAAACCGACGCCAAGGCCACGGTTTCGATCAGCCAACGCTGCTACGCATTTCCTAGGAGGACCAAAAGCACACTGTAGTTGCTGGCTTGCCGTGGGGTGGTCTAGGGCTACGATAGTGAGCTCGGTTGTGACAATCGGAGCCGCGGCCATGGCAAAGCCAAGCAGAAGCAGCGAACAGAGTCAACCAGCAGGGGGATCAACAAGGAGCTCACCAGAGGAGCGCACGACGACTCGGCGGGAGCTTAGTAGCAGCAGGGCAGTATATCGATGCGGCGGAGCTCGGTGGCCAGAGGTTGAAGAAGGGGTTGATCCCGACGAGGTGTTGGCGTTGGGCTTGCGTTCGTCGGGGTAGGTGACGTAGTTTAGCACGGCGATCCTCCTGGACATCAGCTTGCAGCGTGAGGCGGCTTCGAAGCGCGAGATCGATGGCGTGCGGCGGCGACAGCTCTCGGTGGCTACCAAGAAATGAAGAGGATGAGGCGAGGGGGAGGAATGGGCGTTATAGGGTTCTGCTTGGGGTACAGCTGAGTTTTATCCACACAGGAAGACGGCGGGATGGCCAGCGCGTGGCCATCCAAGTGATGGACGTGGCGCTCTCGTCCACGTGGTCTCTGGTGAACATAGAAAGAAGGAGGCGCCGGGGTTGGCTGGGTCGGACTGTGCTAGGGGGGCTTAAGTACACAGTAGCTTCTGGCCTTTTGTCTTTTCCTTTTCTGTTTTTTAAATAGCTTTTGCATTTTCTTTTAGCCACAAATGACTTGTCAAAAATATGCCACTATCCAGAACACATTCAAGGAAATATTGTGAACTACCACAAAAAGTTTGGAATCTAATTGACGCTGTTAGAAAATTTTGCATAAATGGAAAAGCAATTAATTTGCTGATTTGACACCGTTTTAAATTGTTATAGCCCATCTTGGCTTGGAGGTGATGTTGTATTCCTTGACAATTAAATGTTATGGAATTTTGGGTAAAAGATGAACTATTTTGCAGCAACTCTTGTGCAACTCCATGTTTCACTTGCAAATTGAATTCAACTTGAAAGTGGAAATTTCAAAGGATATTTGAATCAAAGGTGATTAAGCATTGTTTAGAAAAATGATTAGCTTAATCACAGAGGGTTACTATAGCATGACATTGGGGGTGTTACATTAGTTCAGAGTAAATTATCTGCTATGCTTGTCTGAAATGCAGTGTTTTTGTTTGGATTTGTTGCCTTGGTATATCGCAATAGGAATTTTTCTCTGAATGTTAGTTCTTTGTGTCTCAATTTGTAGGTACACCTGGTCCCGATCCATTGGACAACTTCTTTGTGAGGTTTCACTATTATTGATCATTTCAGCAAGTGCGTGAAAGCTGGATTACATTAGGGAATTGGTGGTAGAGTTTCCCATCCCAAGGGATTATTTGTCCTATTCAGAATTATGTAACTATGCAGAAGATATGTATCAGGTGGAAAGAGGTCATGGCAAAGGTACTTACACCTACAAATTGGATTGTTTACCTCTAGGAGAAAACCTCAATGATGGTTTGATGTTCATATGTGATGATGAGTCAGTGAAGAGGATGTACATTGGAATAATAGATGGCTATGCTGATGTTTTTGTTGAAGAATTGGACATGCCAATTCAGCAAAACTTTGACAGTGATGAAGAAATGCACCAAGAACAAACCATGTTATCCGCTAGTGATGAGCAATTTGACATATGTGCAGGTGATGAACAGATTGACATATGTGCAGGTCTGTTGTCAGTAAATGTAGGAGAAACTTACTCTAGGCATAGAGGGACAAATCTACCACTTATTAGTGTGCAAGTTGTTCACATTGCAGTGGTTGATCAGATGTTCCTTCAAAAGGTGGAAGGTGTTGCTGGAAGTGCTCAAGTTAGTGCATCATCTGCTCATGAAACACAAAGAGAAGTTTCTACAAGTGCTACTGAGTTGGAGGCACACTTTACTGCAGATGAAGTTGCTAGACCTGTTAAGTTGCAAGTCAGAAGAAGGGCAGTGGCACAATCTATTGCCACTACAACTGAACATGAGACCATCACTGAACAAGTTCCAGCAACAGAAGCACCTCCTGTTGCTACACCAGTTAGTGCAGATCATGAGATTGCAACTGAACATGTTCCAGCAACAGAAGCACCTCCTGTTGACAAATCTGATGAAGAGGACACTGAATATGAACCAATACCTGATTGTAGTTCTGGAGAAGATTTAGAGGCAGAGGAACTGAGAAAACTTGCAAGAAAGATTAGGAGGAATGAGAGAGCTAAGAAGCTTGGACAGAGAAGTGGAATTATAATGCAAGACAATAAAGTGCAATGTCAATCTGATGAGGATTTGGATGCTGGTTTCGAAACTCCATATTTTGACTCTGATGAGGATGATTTCTCTTATGATGAAGAAAGTAATGGAGAAGGAGGTACCACTATGATAAGAAGGAAGAGCAAGTGGCCTAGGTTTGATAGCAAAGCTGAAAAACCCAACTTTCAACTTGGCATGGTTTTCCGAAGTAGAGAGCACATGAAGAAAGAAGTGATTTCCTATGGAATTAAAACTCACAGGCATTTGTTGTTCAACAAAGATGAACATGACAAAGTTAGAGCATACTATTCTTGGCCTGGATGTAAGTGGGTAATTTATGCATCAAGGACCACTAGACACAAATGGTTGCAAGTCTCAACATTTGTAGATGAGCATCATTGTATTCCAAGAAGAGACAACAAATTAGTGACATCTGTCGTTATTGCTAAGAGGTATGCATCACTGATAAAAGCAAATCCAACATGGAAATAGGAAAACTTGAAGCAAACTGTTTTGAAGGGCATGTTTGCAGATGTCACTATTGCACAATGCAAAAGGGCCAAAAAATTGGTGATGGAGAAATACAAAGATAGCACCAAAGGAGAATATTCCTTGGTTTTTGACTACCAATTGGAATTGCCGAGAACTAACCCAGGTAGCACTGCTGCTATCAAACTGGCAGATGATGTGAAAGACGGTGAGCATGTTTTTGAGAGGTTTTACATGTGCTTTGGTGCTATTAAAAAGGATTTCTAGCTGGCTGTAGAAAGGTTATATGACTTGATGGATGTTTCTTCAAAGGAGCTTGCTTTGGTCAGCTACTTGTTGCTTTGGGAAGAGATGCCAATAATCATATGTACCCTGTAGCTTGGGCTGTAGTCGAAAAAGAAACATATGAGTCTTGGTTCTGGTTTGTTGAGAAGTTAAACAGAGACCTCAAAATCAGCAATCAAGGGGATGGGTGGGTGTTCATCTCAGATCAGCAAAAAGGACTAATAGGGGCTATAGAGGATATTCTTCCAAAAGCAGAACACAGGATGTGTGCAAGGCACATTTACTCAAACTAGAAGAAAAAACATAATGACAAAGATTTGCAAAAGAGATTCTGGAGATGTGCAAAGGCTCCTAACAGGGCTATGTTCAACTATAACAGAGCAAGGTTGGCTCAATTCACGGTTGAAGGAGCAAAGGACATGATGAACACAGATCCAGTTCACTGGAGTAGGGCTTACATGAAATTGGGAAGCTACTGTAATTCAGTTGACAATAACATGTGTGAGTCATTCAACAATTGGATCATGGAATCAAGATATCTACCTATTATATCTATGCTGGAGTGGATAAGATGCAAAATTATGGTGAGGATACAAGAGTGCATTACCAAGTGTTTGAAATGGTCAGGAATCATATGTCCTAACATATTTAAAAAACTAAAGCAGAATATAACAAGATCTGGAAATTGTCATGTGCATTGGAATGGAAGAGATGGGTTTGAAGTGTTAGAGCATGAGAAATACAAGTACACTGTGAATTTGCAAACTTGGGTTTGTTCTTGTAGATATTGGCAGCTTTCTGGTCTGCCCTGCTGCCATGCAATAAGTTACATCTTCAAGAGCTCACAACAGTTGGATGCATACATAGCTGAGTGCTACTCCATTGAGACTTACAAGAAAATTTACTCGCATGTGTTGGAGCCATTGAAAGGTCAGTCAAGTTGGCCTGTTTGCGGAAGTGCTGCACACGCCGGTTTGCAGAAACAACTAAAATCGGCGCCTGTGGCGCTAAATAGGAAATGCCACGATTAGCATATTAAATGGGACAGCTAGTGAGTCACAGGCAGTAAAGGCCCAATTAAAACAGGAGCCCATTATTTACGTATACCTTTGAAGGAACTCCTATGTGTCGCGTTATGCGGTAAACTGTCGAGCAAACGCACGGGGCGGGTCTGAAATGGGCCGGCCGAGAGTGCACTGTACCGCAGAATCGAAAATAGGAAAAGCAAAAAATGCGTGCGCTTGAACGGAATCGAACACTGGAAGAGCGCGCGACGTTAGCCAACAGACCACGCAAACTCTGCAGATATATAAGCAGCAAAGCAGTTTAACAGCTGACTACTCGTATGTACATACTTTAGACAAATAAAGCGACACAGTAGGAGTAATGTAGCTATTGCATTTTTTAAAAACAAATACTTCAAATTTCGAGTTGTTTTTTAGAGCACGAACACTTCGAAATAATATATATGAAATGTTTCAAAAATATAATGTTTTTCTTAAGAAACAATCATTTTTGAAAAAATCGAATATTTTTTGTATTGTGCAAAATTTTCTGAAATTTGCAAACATAGTTTTGTTTGCACGAACATTTTTGAGAAAAGATAACATTATTTTGAATGTCCGAATTTTTTTCACAAAGACGATCATTTTTTTTGAAAGCGTGAACATTTTTCAAAAAGACGAACATTTTCCAAATTACCAACATTACCTTGAAGAACGTAAATTTGTTTTGAAATTTACAAACATTTTTTTGAAAATGTAACATTTTTCAACTTTACAAACATTTTAAATACACAAACATTTTTCAAAAATTTGGGACATTTTTTAAACATGATTTTTTTGAAACATTTTAAACATTTGTTGAATTGTGCGGACATTTTTAAATTTTTTGAAAATAGCAAACATTGCTTTGATTGCATGAACATTTTTCAGAAAAAACGAACAGTGTTTTGAAAGCGCGAACATTTTTCACAAAGATGAACATTGTTTTGAAAGCGCGAACATTTTTCAAAAAGACGACCATTTTCCGAATTTTGAACATTATCTTGAAAAACATGAATTTTTATGAAAGTTACGAACAATTTTTGAAAAATGTGACATTTTTTAACCTTATGAACATTTTGAACACAGAAATATTTTTTAAAATCTGGGAACATTTTTTAAAACACGAATATTTTCTAGAATTTGTGAACCTTTTTTTGAAATCATGATTTTTTTAAAACCGTGAAAATATTTTCATATTCGGGAACAATTTTGAATTCTATACATTTGATAAATTTGTGGATTTTTCAAAAAAGAAAAAGAAAAAGAAAAGAAGAAAGAGACAGAAAAGGTAAAAACAAAAACAAAGAAATAGAGGAAAAACCGAAAAAGAAAAAAACGATAAAACAACCAGCCTCGAAAAACAACAGGAAAAAGAAAAACCAGTACGGGAAACCTTCTAGAAGGTTCCCCAAACCGGGAGAAAACCGCCCGCAATAGCCACACTAACCGCTAAAGGGGCCCTTGCCCACTAAGCTCTTCGCAGAGCCCCCATCTACGAACACCCGCCATTTTGACGCAAAATGCGTCAAATAGGAAATACCAGGAGCCTTCACTCCCTTAAAAGAAACCTTTGAGTCTTTGACGTTCCCAATTCGTCTCTAACTTCCAATCACAAATCTCTACTCCTAATGGACGAGTTGATTGAATAGTCCCACCATTTTTGTCTGGGTTTTTTTTGTCTGGCTTATTTTCGTCTCACATCCCACCACCATATCTCCTCACGTTGGTTTTTTTAGCCTCACAATGAAAACTATCCTAACCTTTTCAAAATTTCCTAAATAGACATGTTACAAACGGGCAAGAAACTATAGCATGTTACCAATCAATAACTTTCAGTTTCATGACAATCAATTCTAAATCCTAACTTTCCTAATGCATTGATCTTTGCCTTTTGTCTTTAATTATCTCTACTCCTAAAGTCTCGCTCGTTTCGTTCGCTTCCAACCATCGATCGAAGGAAGTCGCCCCACCGATTTTTCTCTCCCCCATAATGGAAAAATCAGCGGCATATATAACCGGTAAACACCCGCACGTCTATCTTCCCTTTCACAAACCCTAGCCGCCGCATATATCAATGGAGGAGAGGACGGAGAGGAGGATTCCTGCGGTCTCCTCGCCCCTGTCCTGCAGGAAGCCTCCCTCCACTCTCATCCCATGACGCACCCCTGGCGATGCGTCGGCACGTGCGTGACATGGGGAAGAGGATAGACACCGCCATGTGTCCGCCGCCAAGTGTCCGTCGTCGGCCTCGCTGCACTCCAACGACGTCCTCCCCATGTTCCCGCCAGCGGCTTCCTTCCACCTCGCGCTGGGACAGCTCCCTAGCCATCGTCCACCCATGGAGGAGGACTCATTGTTGGCTTCCGGCTACCTATGGTGTAAGAGGGTGCACTCATTCTTCTACATCGACTGGATTGAGAGTGCTTTCGGGCTTGGGAGTGCCACCACGGTGACGGCAAGAACAAGCTGGTCCGCATAGTTCTCTGGTTCATGCTGCAGCACTGCAGGCAGGTTTCCAAGGTATCCTTCCATAGCTCCACTTTCATGATGTTTTAGTTGTGCCAATGCGTGCTGATGCAACGAATGATTACTATCAATCGTCATCTTTGTTATTACCTTAGTGTAGATCTGGGCTAAGCTAATATTATATATCATTTTTTCTCGTATGTTTAGATCCATCTACCTGTTTTCTTTTGGTGATTTTCAGAACATGCAATATGAACCAAAATATGTACGAGCGTCTGATGCTCTTGGTTCAGGATACTACATCCGAATTCTGTTGATTTCGTTAGTGCTTTTGCTTCATGTTTCCCATGGAATCAGGATATTGTTTGGTTCATCAGAATTTCAGATGGTTCTTGATGTGTTTCGGAACCTGACCTTCTTTTCTTATGTCCTAAAGATGATTAGAGCCGCTTTGTTTCATGGTGTGTTGGTTCTTATTTGTTCGTGAAAGAAGCTCACATGCTCGAATTTATTCATATAATCACATTACTTATGTGTATGAATTTTCATGGCTCGGCGTGCGGAATTTTATGTATAGATCTTTTGGAAAGAACATGTATCAAGTGTTTCTTTGTTCATGATGTGGTGAAAAATATGCATAAATTTGTTCTTTGATCATGATGTTTTGAAGAATATAATGCATCACGCTTCTTCAAGTTTCCAGCATATCAACGACAGTCGATGTTTGCAACCTCAATTCGTTTACATCAGGTAATCTTGAGTTTTGTTGCAATATGGTACATATCTTTGCTAAGAAGTTCTTTTTTCAATAATAGGTTGCTACTGGGTTGATCGGCTGCACATATCATGTTATTCTGTACACTTTGGATTGATATATTCTGAACATCTACATGTATGTGTGTATTGTGCAGCTGGCCTCTTCCTTGGACTAATCGACGATAGGTTGACTGGTCGTGCAACCGAGACCGGGAGCAGCCTCTTCTACGGCGTCGGCTTCACCTGTGTCATCATGCCCATCTAATTCCACCACCCTTGCTGGTCCAAAACCTGGAGCATCTTATATGTGATGATTAATCAATTGACCAATGGTCGACAACAAATCTCTAGTCCTAATGGACGAGTTGGTTGAATAGTCCCACCACTTTCATCTGGGTTTTTTTGTCTGTTTTTTATCTCACATCCCACCACCATATCTCCTCACGTTCGTTTTTTTAGCCTCACAATGAAAACTTTCCTAACCTTTTCAAGATTTCCTATCTAGACATGTTACAAACGGGCAAGAAACGATAGCACGTTACCAATATATAAAATTGAGTTTCATCACAATCAATTCTAAATCCTAACTTTCCAAATGCATTGATCTTTGCCTTTTGTCTTTAATTATCTCTACTCCTAAAGTCTCACTCGTTTCATTCGCTTCCACCCATCGATTGAAGGAAGTCGCCCGCTTGTCCCACCTTCTCTCGCCACCGATTTTTCTCTCCCCCGTAATAGAAAAACCAGCGACATATATAACCGGTAAACACCCGCACGTCTATCTTCCCTTTCACAAACCCTAGCCGCCACATGTATCAATGGAGGAGACGACGGAGAGGAGGATGTCGGCCGTCTCCTCGCCCCCGTCCTACAGGCAGCCTCCCTCCACTCCCATCCCGCGACGCACCGCTGGTGGCGCGTCGGCACGTGCATGACATGGGGGGGGGGGGAGGATAGACGCCGCCATGTGTCCGCCGCCAGCCTCGCTGCACTCCAATGACGTCCTCCCCATGTTCCCATCAGCGGCCTCCTTCCACCCCGTGCTGGGACAGCTCCCAGGCCATCGGCCATCCATGGAGGACTCATTGTCGGCTTCCAGCTACCTGTGGTGTAAAAGGGTGCACTCGTTCTTCTACATCGACTAGATTGAGAGTTCTTTCGGGCTTGGGAGAGCCACCACGGTGACGGCACGAACAAGCTGGTCCGCATAGTTCTCTGGTTCGTGTTGCATTACTGTAGGTAGGTTTCCAAGGTATCCTTCCACAGTTTCACTTTCACGATGTTTTAGTTGTGCCAATGCCTCCTGTTGCAACGAAGGATTAATATCAATCGTCATATTTGTTATTACCTTAGTGTAGATCTATGGTAAGCTAATATTATAGATCATTTTTTCTCGTATGTTTAGATCCATCTGCCTGTTTTCTTTTGGTGATTTTCATAACTTGCAATATGAACCAAAATATGTATCAGCATCTGATGCTCTCGGTTGAGGATACTAGATCCGAATTTTGTTGATTTCGTCAATACTTTTGCATCATATTTCCCGTGGAATCAGGATATTGTTTGGTTGATGAAAATTTCAGATGGTTCTTGATGTGTTTCAGATCGTGACCTTCTTTTTTATGTCTTAATGATGATTAGAGACGCTTTGTTTCATGGTGTGTTGGTTCTTATTTGTTCGTGAAAGAAGCCCGCATGCCCGAATTTATTCATATAATCACAATACTTATGTGTATGAATTTTCATGGGCCGGCCTGTAGAATTTTATGTATAGATATTTTGGAAAGAACATGTACCAAATGTTTCTTTGTTCATGATGTGGTGAATAATATGCATAAATTGGTTCTTTGACCATGATGTTTTGAAGAATATAATGCATCATGCTTCTTCAAGTTTCCAGCATATCAAGGACAGTCGATGTTTGCAACCTCAATTCGTTTACATCAGGTAATCTTGAGTTTTGTTGCAATATGGTACATATGTTTGCTGAGAAGTTCTTTTTTCAACAATAGGTTGCTACCGGGTTGATCAGCTGCACATATCATGTTATTCTGTACACTTTGGATTGATATATTCTGAACATCTACATGTATGTGTGTCTTGTGCAGCTGGCCTCATCCTTGGACTAATCGATGATAGGTTGACTGACCCTGCAACCGAGACCGAGAGCAGCCTCTTCTATGGCGCCGGCATCACCTATGTCATCACGCCCATCTAAGTCTACCACCCTTGCTGGTCCAGAAATTGGAACATCTTATATTTGATGATTAATTGACCAATGGTCGACAACAAATCTCTACTCCTAATGGATGAGTTGGTTGAATAGTCCCACCAATTTCATATGGATTTTTTCATCTGGTTTATTTTCATCTCACATCCCACCACCATATCTCCTCACGTTGTTTTTTTAGCCTCACAATGAAAACTTTCCTAACCTTTTCAAAATTTCCTAACTAGACATGTTACATACGGGCAAGAAACGATAGTACGTTACCAATCAATAAAATTCAGTTTCATGACAATCAATTCTAAATCCTAACTTTCCTAATGCATTGATCTTTGCCTTTTGTCTTTAATTATCTCTACTCCAAAAGTCTCGCTCGTTTCGTTCGCTTCCACCCATTGATCGAAGGAAGTCGCTCGCTCATCCCACCTTCTCTCCCCACTTATGTTTCTCTCCCCCGTAATAGAAAAACCAGCGGCATATATAATCGGTAAACACCCGCACGTCTATCTTCCCTTTCACAAACCCTAGCCGCCGTATGTATCAATGGAGGAGAGGACGGAGAGGAGGATGCCTGCCGTCTCATCGCCCCCGTCCTACAGGCATCCTCCCTCCACTCCCATCCCGCGACGCACCCCTGGCGGTGCGTCGGCACGTGCACGACATGAGGGAGAGGATAGACGCCGCTATGTGTCCGCCGCCGGCCTCGCTGCACCCCCACGACGTCCTCAGCATGTTCCCACCAACGGCCTCCCTCCACCCCGTGCTGGGACAGCTCCCCGGCCATTGTCCACCCATGGAGGAGGACTCATTGTCGGCTTTCGGCTACCTGCGGTGTAAGAGGTTGCACTTGTTCTTCTACATCGACTAGATTGAGAGTGCTTTCGGGCTTGGGAGAGCCACCATGGTGACGACACGAACAAGCTGGTCCACATAGTTCTCTGGTTCGTGCTGTAGTACTGCAGGTAGGTTTCCAAGGTATCCTTCCACAGTTCCACTTTCATGATGTTTTAGTTGTGCCAATGCCTGCTGGTGCAACGAATGATTACAATCAATCGTCATCTTTGTTATTACCTAAGTGTAGATCTGTGCTAAGCTAATATTATAGATCATTTCTTCTCGTATGTTTAGATCCATCTGCCTGTTTTCTTTTGGTGATTTTCATAACTTACAATATGAACCAAAATATGTATCAGCATCTGATGCTCTTGGTTCAGGATACTAGATCCGAATTTTGTTGATTTCGTCAGTGCTTTTGCTTTATGTTTCCCATGGAATCATGATATTGTTTGGTTCATGAGAATTTTAGATGGTTCTTGATGTGTTTCCGATCCCGACCTTCTTTTTTTATGTCCTAATGTTGATTAGAGCCGCTTTGTTTCATGGTGTGTTGGTTCTTATTTGTTCTTGAAAGAAGCCCACATGCCCGAATTTATTCATATAATCACAGTACTTATGTGTATGAATTTTCATGGCTCGGCCTGTGGAATTTTATTTATAGATCTTTTGGAAAGAACAAGTATCAAATGTTTCTTTGTTCATGATGTGGTGAAGAATATGCATAAATTGGTTCTTTGATCATGATGTTTTGAAGAATATAATGCATCACGCTTCTTCAAGTTTCCAGCATATCAACGACAGTCTATGTTTGCACCCTCAATTCGTTTACATCAGGTAATCTTGAGTTTTGTTGCAATATGGTACATATCTTTGCTGAGAAGTTCTTTTTTCAATAATAGGTCGCTACTGGGTTGATCGGCTGCACATATCATGTTATTTTGTACACTTTGGATTGATATATTCTGAACATCTACATGTATGTGTGTCTTGTGCAGCTGGCCTCTTCCTTGGACCAATCAACGATAGGTTGATTGGCCGTGCAACCGAGTCCGGGAGCAGCCTCTTCTACGGAGTCGACATCACCTGTGTTATCATGCCCATCTAAGTCTACCACCCTTGCTGGTCCAGAACCTGGAGCATCTTATATCTGATGATTAATGGATTGACCAATGGTCGACAACAAATCTCTACTTCTACTGGATGAGTTGGTTGAATAGTCCCACCACTTTTGTCTGGGTTTTATCGTCTGTTTTTTTGGTCTCACATCCCACGACCATATCTCCTCACGTTGGTTTTATAGCCTCACAATGAAAAATTTCCTAACCTTTTCAAATTTCCAATCTAGACGTGTTACAAACGGGCAAGAAACGATAGCACGTTACCAATCAATAAAATTTAGTTTCATGACAATCAATTATAAATCCAACTTTCCTAATGCATTGATCTTTGCATTTTGTCTTTAATAATCTCTACTCCTAAAGTCTCACTCGTTTCATTCGCTTCCACCCATCGATCGAAGGAAGTCGCCCTCTTGTCCCACCTTCTCTCCCCACCGATTTTTCTCTCCCCCGTAATAGAAAAACCAGCGACATATATAATCGGTAAACACCCGCACGTCTATCTTCCCTTTCACAAACCCTTGCCACCACATGTATCGATGGAGGATATGACAGAGAGGAGGATGCCAGCCGTCTCCTCGCCCCCGTCCTACAGGCATCCTCCCTCCACTCCCATCCCGGGACGCACCCCTGGTGGCGCGTCGGCACGTGCGCGATATGGGGGGGGGGGAGGATAGACGCCGCCATGTGTCCGCCGCCAAGTGTCTGCCGCCGGCCTCACTACACTCCAATGACGTCCTCCCCATGTTCCCATCAGCGGCCTCCTTCCACCCCGTGTTGGGACAGCTCCCTGGCCATCGTCCAACCATGGAGGACTCATTGTCGGCTTCCGGCTACCTGTCGTGTAAGAGGGTGCACTCGTTCTTCTACATTGACTAGATTGAGGGTTCTTTCGGGCTTGGGAGAGCCACCACGGTGACGGCACGAATAAGCTGGTCCGCATAGTTCTCCGGTTCGTGCTGCAGTACTGCAGGTAGGTTTCCAAGGTATCCTTCCACGGTATCACTTTCATGATGTTTTAGTTGTGCCAATGCCTGCTGATGCAACGAATGATTACAACCAATCGTCATATTTGTTATTACCTTAGTGTAGATCTGTGCTAAGCTAATATTATTTATCATTTTTTCTCGTATGTTTAGATCCATCTGGCTGTTTTCTTTTGGTGATTTTCAGAACTTGCAATATGAACCAAAATATGTATTAGTGTCTGATGCTCTTGGTTCAGGATACTAGATCTGAATTTTGTTGATTTCGTCAGTGCTTCTGCTTCATGTTTCCCATGGAATCTTGATATTGTTTGGTTCATGAGAATTTCAAATGGTTCTTGATGTGTTTCGGATCCTGACCTTCTTTTTTTATGTCTTAATGATGATTAGAGACGCTTTGTTTCATGGTGTGTTGGTTCTTATTTGTTCGTGAAAGAAGCCCGCATGCCCAAATTTATTCATATAATGGCAGTACTTATGTGTATCAATTTTCATGGCTCGGCCTGCGGAGTTTTATGTATAGATCTTTAGGAAAGAACATGTACCAAATGTTTCTTTGTTCATGATGTGGTGAATAATATGCATAAATTCGTTCTTTGATCATGATGTTTTGAAGAATATAATGCATCACGCTTCTTCAAGTTTCCAGCATATCAACGACAGTCGATGTTTGCAACCTCAATTCGTTTACATAAGGTAATCTTGAGTTTTGTTGCAATATGGTACATATCTTTGCTGAGAAGTTCTTTTTTCAAAAATAGGTCGCTACTGGGTTGATCGGCTGCACATATCATGTTATTCTGTACACTTTGGATTGATATATTCTGAACATCTACATGTATGTGTGTCTTGTGCAGCTGGCCTCTTCCTTGGACTAATCGATGATAGGTTGACTGGCCGTGCAACCGAGACCGGGAGCAGCCTCTTCTACGGCGTCAGCATCACCTGTGTTATCATGCCCATCTAAGTCTACCACCCTTGCTGGTCCAGAACCTGGAGCATCATATATGTGATGATTAATCGATTGACCAATGGTCGACAACAAATCTCTACTCCTAATGGACGAGTTGGTTGAATAGTCCCACCACTTTCGTCTGGTTTTTTCCATCTGGTTTATTTTTGTCTCACATCCCACCACCATATCTCCTCACGTTGTTTTTTTAGCCTCACAATGAAAACTTTCCTAACCTTTTCAAAATTTCCTAACTAGACATGTTACATACGGGCAAGAAACTATAACACGTTATCAATAAATAAAATTCAGTGTCATGACAATCAATTCTAAATCCTAACTTTCCTAATGCATTGGTATTTGCCTTTTGTCTTTAATTATCTCTACTCCTAAAGTCTCGCTCGTTTTGTTCACTTCCATCCATCGATCGAAGGAAGTCGCCCGCTCATCCCACCTTCTCTCCCCACTGATTTTTCTCTCCCCCGTAATAGAAAAACCAGCGGCATATATAACCAGTAAACACCCGCACGTCTATCTTCCCTTTCACAAACCATAGCCGCCGTATGTATCGATGGAGGAGAGGACGGAGAGGAGGATGCCTGTCGTCTCCTCGCCCCCATCCTGTAGGCTTCCTCCCTCCACTCCCATCCCGCGATGCACCCCTGGCAGAGCGTCAGAATGCACGACATGGGGGAGAGGATAGACGCCGCCATGTGTCCGCCGCCAAGTGTCCGCCGCCGGCCTCGCTGCACTCCCAATGACGTCCTCCCCATGTTCCCACAAGCAGCCTCCTTCCACCCCGTGCTGGGACAGCTCCCTGGCCATCGTCCACCCATGGAGGAGGACTCATTGTCGGCTTCTGGCTACCTGCGGTGTAAGAGGGTGCACTCATTCTTCTACATCGACTGGATTGAGAGTGATTTCGGGCTTGGGAGAGCCACCATGGTGACAGCACGAACAAGCTGGTCTGCATAGTTCTCTGGTTCGTGCTGCAGTACTGCATGTAGGTTTCCAAGGTATCCTTCCACAGTTCCACTTTCATGATGTTTTAGTTGTGCCAATGCCTGCTGATGCAATGAATGATTATAATCAATCGTCATCTTTGTTATTACCTCAGTGTAGATCTGTGCTAAGCTAATATTATATATCATTTTTTCTCATATCTTTAGATCCATCTGCCTGTTTTCTTTTGGTGATTTTCATAACTTGCAATATGAACCAAAATATGTATCAGCATCTGATGCTCTCGGTTGAGGATACTAGATCCGAATTTTGTTGATTTCGTCAATACTTTTGCATCATATTTCCCGTGGAATCAGGATATTGTTTGGTTGATGAAAATTTCAGATGGTTCTTGATGTGTTTCAGATCCTGACCTTCTTTTTTGATGTCTTAATGATGATTAGAGACGCTTTGTTTCATGGTGTGTTGGTTCTTATTTGTTCGTGAAAGAAGCCCGCATGCCCAAATTTATTCATATAATGACAGTACTTATGTGTATCAATTTTCATGGCTCGGCCTGCGGAGTTTTATGTATAGATCTTTAGGAAAGAACATGTACCAAATGTTTCTTTGTTCATGATGTGGTGAATAATATGCATAAATTCATTCTTTGATCATGATGTTTTGAAGAATATAATGCATCACGCTTCTTCAAGTTTCCAACATATCAACGACAGTCGATGTTTGCAACCTCAATTCGTTTACATCAGGTAATCTTGAGTTTTGTTGCAATATGGTACATATCTTTGCTGAGAAGTTCTTTTTTCAAAAATAGGTCGCTACTGGGTTGATCGGCTGCACATATCATGTTATTCTATACACTTTGGATTGATATATTCTGAACATCTACATGTATGTGTGTCTTGTGCAGCTGGCCTCTTCCTTGGACTAATCGATGATAGGTTGACTGGCCGTGCAACCGAGACCGGGAGCAGCCTCTTCTACGGCGTCGGCATCACCTGTGTCATCATGCCCATCTAAGTCTACCACCCTTGCTGGTCCAGAACCTGGAGCATCATATATGTGATGATTAATCGATTGACCAATGGTCGACAACAAATCTCTACTCCTAATGGACGAGTTGGTTGAATAGTCCCACCACTTTCGTCCGGTTTTTTCCAGCTGGTTTATTTTTGTCTCACATCCCACCACCATATCTCCTCACGTTGTTTTTTTAGCCTCACAATGAAAACTTTCCTAACCTTTTCAAAATTTCCTAACTAGACATGTTACATACGGGCAAGAAACGATAGCACGTTATCAATAAATAAAATTCAGTGTCATGACAATCAATTCTAAATCCTAACTTTCCTAATGCATTGATATTTGCCTTTTGTCTTTAATTATCTCTACTCCTAAAGTCTTGCTCATTTTGTTCACTTCCATCCATCGATCGAAGGAAGTCGCCCGCTCATCCCACCTTCTCTCCCCACTGATTTTTCTCTCCCCCGTAATAGAAAAACCAGCGGCATATATAACCAGTAAACACCCGCACGTCTATCTTCCCTTTCACAAACCATAGCCGCCGTATGTATCGATGGAGGAGAGGACGGAGAGGAGGATGCCTGCCGTCTCCTCGCCCCCATCCTGCAGGCTTCCTCCCTCCACTCCCATCCCGCGATGCACCCCTGGCAGCGCATCAGAATGCACGACATGGGGGAGAGGATAGACGCCGCCATGTGTCCGCCGCCAAGTGTCCGCCGCCGGCCTCGCTGCACTCCCAATGACGTCCTCCCCATGTTCCCACAAGCAGCCTCCTTCCACCCCGTGCTGGCACAGCTCCCTGGCCATCGTCCACCCATGGAGGAGGACTCATTGTCGGCTTCTGGCTACCTGCGGTGTAAGAGGGTGCACTCATTCTTCTACATCGACTGGATTGAGAGTGCTTTCGGGCTTGGGAGAGCCACCACGGTGACAACACGAACAAGCTGGTCTGCATAGTTCTCTGGTTCGTGCTGCAGTACTGCATGTAGGTTTCCAAGATATCCTTCCACAGTTCCACTTTCATGATGTTTTAGTTGTGCCAATGCCTACTGATGCAATGAATGATTATAATCAATCATCATCTTTGTTATTACCTCAGTGTAGATCTGTGCTAAGCTAATATTATAGATCATTTTTTCTCATATCTTTAGATCCATCTGCCTGTTTTCTTTTGGTGATTTTCATAACTTGCAATATGAACCAAAATATGTATCAGCATCTGATGCTCTCTGTTGAGGATACTAGATCCGAATTTTGTTGATTTCGTCAATGATTTTGCATCATATTTCCCGTGGAATCAGGATATTGTTTGGTTGATGAAAATTTCAGATGGTTCTTGATGTGTTTCAGATCCTGACCTTCTTTTTTTATGTCTTAATGATGATTAGAGACGCTTTGTTTCATGGTGTGTTGGTTCTTATTTGTTCGTGAAAGAAGCCCGCATGCCCAAATTTATTCATATAATGACAGTACTTATGTGTATCAATTTTCATGGCTCGACCTGCGGAGTTTTATGTATAGATCTTTAGGAAAGAACATGTACCAAATGTTTCTTTGTTCATGATGTGGTGAATAATATGCATAAATTCGTTCTTTGATTATGATGTTTTGAAGAATATAATGCATCACGCTTCTTCAAGTTTCCAGCATATCAACGACAGTCGATGTTTGCAACCTCAATTCGTTTACATCGGGTAATCTTGAGTTTTGTTGCAATATGGTACATATCTTTGCTGAGAAGTTCTTTTTTCAAAAATAGGTCACTACTGGGTTGATCGGCTGCACATATCATGTTATTCTGTACACTTTGGATCGATATATTCTGAACATCTACATGTATGTGTGTCTTGTGTAGCTGTCCTCTTCCTTGGACTAATCGACGATAGGTTGAATGGCCGTGCAACCGAGACTGGGAGCAGCCTCTTCTACGGCGTCGGCATCACCTGTGTCATCATGCCCATCTAAGTCTACCACCCTTGCTGGTCCAGAACCTGGAGCATCTTATATGTGATGATTAATCGATTGACCAATGGTCGACAACAAATACATAGAAGCAGCAGTGTAGCAAAACATCTCGTAATTGCTGAGCTTGCTTTATCGTGTGAACTTCATCGTCTGTAATTTGTTAGTGTGAGTTTCTCTACTTAAATGTTCTTATTTTGCCTTTGCTTGTTTTTCCAGTATGGCTATTGGGCTTCCTCAGCACAATTGGCCCAAAGACCAAGATTAGATGCCGCCTTGAATTTGTTTGGCCGTTAACTTGTGAACTGCACAACTGTTATATGTATGATATACTTTTGAAGGGTGAATATTTTTTCAGAATACACAAAAGAGTTGCGGTTCATTATATTAGGAAGTGAGAAGACAGAGTGAGATAACTACAAGAGACCTGACCTATAGCCGAAAAAATTTCCTAAATATCTGGACGTTTCTTTTTGTATAATTGATGAATCATTTCTTGTTCATTTTGCAGAAATTTTTAGATATTCAAGTTGAAGGGCCACCATCTTACTCACACAGGTCAAAAGGATTTTGTTTGCCCACTTCCAGACTGTGCTAAGTTAGGGATTCACTATGTTCCATTGCATGGCAATTTTTTTGCTTCTAATTGTCAACATACAGCTTGATGTTATAATTGCAGTGTTCTTCTGTCGAATGATGCTATCAATTGTACCCTACCTAGAATGTTTCACTGATTTGGCATGCCAATTCTATCTAACTGAAGATGTTTTGCCAATTTGATTAGATAAACTTCCCACTAATGGGAGATGATAATTCCCAACTCCTCATGGAACTATTTATTGATGGTTGTTTTTTTAAGAATCATTATGTGATAGTTGCCTTTCATTTGTATCATGGATCTTTGTTGCAGCGGTTCAAGAACCTCGAAGACAGCTACATCTCCTCCTCAAGATCGTGGCTGGCATAGTCATCGCTAGAACAAGACGATCAAAGCTGAAGATGCATCAACTACTGCATCGAGCAAGGGGGCTGGAGAATAAGTAAACAGTACTCCCCCAAATTCATTGGCCCACCTTGTTAGAGATGTATGATATGGCCTTGATCCAAGATGGTGGAATGTAGGCACGAGGGGCGGTACATGGACTTGATATTGTTGATGGTTTGCGTGCTTGCTACTATGCGTTTGTGCTCGATGTGTTTGGAAAGGCATGTGATTTTGTACTGGCAATCTAAGTATTTTATTTGGTTTAGTAAATTGGCCACAAACTCCCATTTTTTCTTCTAACAAATTCTTGACCACCTCAATATTGTTACTGATAAAATTAAAATACTTCACTGAAACAATGTTTGTTACTAATGGAAATCATTTTCTAAAACAAAAATCTTGCCTACGCTTCACTAAAAAAAATTGATTCACTTGCTTACAATTGTTAAGACAGTAGGACTGAAATATAGTCCTCAGACATAATCGAGAGGAATGGCAGCCATGCTGGCAGCAGCAACAAATGAGTTGGGTGGGTGGGATGGGCAGGGAGAACCTAAGAGTCGGCGGTGTTAATATTTTGGTGGCCGTGACACTAGGAGAAGGTGCGAGGAGTCAATGGTGTTAATATTCTGGTGGCCTCATCATTCGGAGAAGGTGGCGACACTACTGTGAGTAGAAGGGCGCATTGACCTGGCAGTCGCCCTCGGTGCGACGAGGTGTCTCCTTGGCACTGGGAGTGCGACAACGCGACTATGCTTGGTGAGGCTAGGCCGGGGTAGAAGAATGAGCATGATGATGAGGGCGTAATCCCACCTCCTTTCCATGACATACAACTATTCCCGAGGTCGTCCAATCCACATACAAGCAGGTCAGCTATGTGTGGCTAGAACTAATGGGGAGCTGTGAGCCCTTATGCACCTCCTGTTGCAGATCCGACTATCCAAGATGCTAAAATGGTGGGCGCGTTGGCTCGATGCCAAGGCGGTGCCGCACTGGCTCGATCCCAGACGGCGACCCAAGAGGTTAGTAGGAAGAGAAGGAGGGGGGCTACACCACGACACGGAGAGGAGGGCATGAGAACTGCCGTGGATGATAGGGGTGGCGTGTTGGAAATATGCCCTAGAGGCGATAATAAAAGGATTATTATTATATTTCCTTGTTCATGATAATTGTCTTTTATTCATGCTATAATTGTATTATCCGGAAATCATAATACACGTGTGAATACATAAACCACAATATGTCCCTAGTGAGCCTCTAGTTGACTAGCTCGTTGATCAACAGATAGTCATGGTTTCCTGACTATGGACATTGGATGTCATTGATAACGGGATCACATCATTAGGAGAATGATGTGATGGACAAGACCCAATCCTAAGCATAGCACAAAGATCGTGTAGTTTGTTTGCTAGAGCTTTTCCAATGTCAAGTATCTTTTCCTTAGACCATGAGATCGTGTAACTCCCGGATACTGTAGGAGTGCTTTGGGGGTACCAAACCTCACAACGTAACTGGGTGGCTATAAAGGTGCACTACAGGTATCTCCGAAAGTGTCTGTTGGGTTGACACGGATCGAGACTGGGATTTGTCACTCCGTATGACGGAGAGGTATCTCTGGGCCCACTCGGTAATGCATCATCATAATGAGCTCAAAGTGACCAAGTGTCTGGTCATGGGATCATGCATTACGGTATGAGTAAAGTGACTTGCCGGTAACGAGATTGAACAAGGTATTGGGATACCGACGATCGAATCTCGCGCAAGTAACGTACCGATTGACAAAGGGAATTGTATACGGGGTTGCTTGAATCCTTGACATCGTGGTTCATCTGATGAGATCATCGAGGAGCATGTAGGAGCCAACATGGGTATCCATATCCTGCTGTTGGTTATTGACCGGAGAGTAGTCTCGAACTCGGTCATGTCTGCGTGTCTCCCGAACCCGTAGGGTCTACACACTTAAGGTTCGGTGACGCTAGGGTTGTATGAATATGAGTATGCAGCAAACCGAAAGTTGTTCGGAGTCCCTAATGAGATCCCGGATGTCACGAGGAGTTCCGGAATGGTCCAGAGGTAAATAATTATATATGGGAAGTCGAGTTTCGGCCATCGGGAAACTTTCAAGGTCACCGGTATTGTACCGGGACCACCGGAAGGGTCCCGGGGGTCCACCGGGTGGGGCCACCCATCCCGGAGGGCCCCATGGGTTGAAGTGGGAGGGGAACCAGCCCCTGGTGGGCTGGTGCGCCCCCTAGGCCCCCCTCTGCGCCTAGGGTTGGGAACCCTAGGGGAGGGGGCACTTCCACTTGCCTTGGGGGGGCACTCCACCCCCCTGGCCGCCGCCCCCCTTGGGAGATCCCACCTCCAGGGCCGGTGCCCCCCCTGGGGTCCCTATATAAAGAGGGGGGGGGGGTGGAGGGTAGCCGAACCCTGACATCTGGCGCCTCCCTTCCCCCCTTGCTACACTTCTTCCTCCCGTAGTCGCTTGGCGAACCCCTGCCGGATCCCTGCTGCATCCACCACCACGCCGTCGTGCTGCTGGATCTTCATCAACCTCTCCTTCCCCCTTGCTGGATCAAGAAGGAGGAGACGTCACACTGACCGTACGTGTGTTGAACGCGGAGGTGCCATCCGTTCGGCGCTAGGATCTCCGGTGATTTGGATCACGACGAGTACGACTCCCTCAACCCCGTTCTCTTGAACGTTTCCGCTCGCGATCTACAAGGGTATGTAGATGCACTCCTCTCTCTCGTTGCTAGATGAACTCATAGATTGATCTAGGTGAACTTAGGAAATTTTTTATTTTATGCAACTTTTCCCAACAGTGGCATCATTAGCTAGGTCTATGCGTAGTTCTCTATTGCACGAGTTGAACACAAATCTGTTGTGGGCATAGATGTTGTCAACTTTCTTGCCACTACTAGTCTTATTTTGCTTCAGCGGTATTGTGGGATGAAGCGGCCCGGACCGACCTTACACGTACGCTTACGTGAGACAGGTTCCACCGACTGACATGCACTAGTTGCATAAGATGGCTAGCGGGTGTCTATCTCTCCCAGTTTAGTTGGAGCGGATTCGATGAAAAGGGTCCTTATGAAGGGTAAATAGAAGTTGACAAATCATGTTGTGGTTATTCGTAGGTAAGAAAACGTTCTTGCTAGAACACTATTGCAGCCACGTAAAAGATGCAACAACAATTAGAGGACGTCTAACTTGTTTTTGCAGCAATTGCTTTGTGATGTGATATGGCCAAAAGTTGTGTTGAATGATGAATGATATATTGTGATGTATGAGATCATGTTCTTGTAATAGGAATCACGACTTGCATGTCGATGAGTATGACAACCGGCAGGAGCCATAGGAGTTGTCTTAATTATTGTATGACCTGCATGTCAATGATTTAACGCCATGTAATTACTTTACTTTATTGCTAAACCGTTAGCCATAGTAGTAGAAGTAATAGTTGGCAAGCAACTTCATGGATACACGATGATGGAGATCATGATGATGGAGATCATGGTGTCATGCCGGTGACGAAGATGATCATGGAGCCCCGAAGATGGAGATCAAAGGAGCTATATGATATTGGCCATATCATGTCACTACTATATAATTGCATGTGATGTTTATTATGTTTATGCATCTTGTTTACTTAGAACGACGGTAGTAAATAAGATGATCCCTTATAATAATTTCAAGAAAGTGTTCCCCCTAACTATGCACCGTTGCTAAAGTTCGTCGTTTCGAAGCACCACGTGATGATCGGGTGTGATAGATTCTTATGTTCACATACAACAGGTGTAAGACAGTTTTACACATGCAAAAACACTTAGGTTAACTTGACGAGCCTAGCATGTACAGACATGGCCTCGGAACACAGAGACCGAAAGGTCGAACATGAGTCGTATGGAAGATACGATCAACATGGAGATGTTCACCGATGATGACTAGTCCGTCTCACGTGATGATCGGACACGGCCTAGTCGACTCGGATCATGTAACACTTAGATGACTAGAGGGATGTCAAATCTGAGTGCGAGTTCATTAAATAATTTGATTAGATGAACTTAATTATCATGAACTTAGTCCAAAATCTTTGCAAAATATGTCTTGTAGATCAAATGGCCAACGCTCATGTCAACATGAACTTCAACGCGTTCCTAGAGAAAACCAAGCTGAAAGATGATGGCAGCAACTATACGGACTGGGTCCAGAACCTGAGGATCATCCTCATAGCTGCCAAGAAAGCATATGTCCTAGAAGGACCGCTTGGTGAATCACCCATCCCAGAGAACCAAGATGTTATGAACGCTTGGCAGTCACGTGCTGATGATTACTCCCTCGTTCAGTGCGGAATGCTGTCGAGAGATATGAAGTCTCCGACAAGTTCTATAGTTGTAAGATGGAGCAAAATAGTTCTGTCAGTGAGCACATACTCAAAATGTCTGGGTTGCACAACCGCCTGCCCAGTTGGACATTAACCTCCCGGATGAGGCGGTCATTGACAGAATCCTTCAGTCGCTCCCACCGAGCTACAAGAGCTTTGTGATGAACTATAATATGCAGGGGAAGGAGAAAACTATTCCTGAAGTATTTTCAATGCTGAAGTCAGCAGAGGTAGAAATCAAGAAAGAACATCAAGTGTTGATGGTCAATAAAACCACCAAGTTCAAGAAGGGCAAGGGTAAAAAGAACTTCAAGAAGGATGGCAAGGATGTTGCCGCGCCCGGTAAGCCAGTTGCCGGGAAGAAGTCAAAGAATGGACCCAAGCCTGAGACTGAGTGCTTTTATTGCAACGGGAAGGGTCACTGGAAGCGGAACTGCCCCAAATACTTAGCGGACAAGAAGGCCGGCAACACTAAAGGTATACGTGATATACATGTAATTGATGTGTACCTTACCATTACTCATAGTAACTCCTGGGTATTTGATACCGGTGCCGTTGCTCATATTTGTAACTCACAACAGGAGCTGCGAAATAAGCGGAGACTGGCAAAAGACGAGGTGACGATGCGCGTCGGGAATGGTTCCAAGGTCGATGTGATTGTCGTCGGCACGCTAACTCTACATTTACCTACGGGATTAGTTTTAAACCTCAATAATTGTTATTTAGTGCCAAGTTTGAGCATGAACATTGTATCTGGATCTCGTTTAATGCGAGATGGCTACTCATTTAAATCCGAGAATAATGGTTGTTCTATTTATATGAGAGATATATTTTATGGTCATGCCCCGATGGTCAATGGTTTATTCTTAATGAATCTCGAACGTAATGTTACACATATTCATAATGTGAATACCAAAAGATGTAAAATTGATAACGATAGTCCCACATACTTGTGGCACTGCCGCCTTGGTCACATTGGTGTCAAGCGCATGAACAAGCTCCATGTTGATGGACATTTAGAGTCTCTCGATTATGAATCATTTGACACATGCGAACCATGCCTCATGGGCAAAATGACCAAGACTCCGTTCTACGGAACAATGGAGCGAGCAACCAACTTATTGGAAATCATACATACTGATGTGTGTGGTCCAATGAGCGTTGAAGCTCGCGGAGGATATTGTTATGTTCTCACTCTCACTAATGACTTAAGTAGATATGGGTATGTCTACTTGATGAAACACAAGTCTGAGACCTTTGAAAAGTTCAAGGAATTTCAGAATGAAGTAGAGAATCAACGTGATCGAAAAATAAAGTTCTTACGATCAGATCGTGGAGGAGAATATTTAAGTCACGAATTTGGTACGCACTTAAGACAATGTGGAATCGTTTCACAACTCACGCCGCCTGGAACACCTGAGCGTAATGGTGTGTCCAAACGTCGTAATCGCACTCTATTGGATATGGTGCGATCTATGATGTCTCTTACCAATTTACCGCTATCATTTTGGGGATACACTCTAGAGACAGCTACATTCACTTTAAATAGGGCTCTGTCTAAATCCGTTGAGACGACACCGTATGAATTATGGTTTGGGAAGAAACCTAAGTTGTCGTTTCTAAAAGTTTGGGGATGCGATGCTTATGTCAAGAAACTTCAACCTAAAAAGCTCGAACCCAAGTCGGAAAAATGCGTCTTCATAGGATACCCTAAGGAAACCATTGGGTATACCTTCTACCTTAGATCCGAAGGCAAGATCTTTGTTGCCAAGAACGGATCCTTTCTGGAAAAAGAGTTTCTCTCGAAAGGAGTAAGTGGGAGGAAAGTAGAACTCGATGAAGTACTACCTCTTGAACCAGAAAGTAGTGCAGCTCAGGAAAATGTTCCTATGGTGCCTACACCGACTGGAGAGGAAATTAATGATGATGATCAAGGTACTTCGGATCAAGTTGCTACTGAACTTCGTAGGTCAACAAGGACACGTTCCACACCAGAGTGGTATGGCAACCCTGTCCAGGAAATCATGTTGTTAGACAACAGTGAACCTTCGAACTATGAAGAAGCGATGGCGGGCCCATATTCCAACAAATGGCTTGAAGCCATGCAATCCGAAATAGAATCCATGTATGAAAACAAAGTATGGACTTTGACAGACTTGCTCGATGATCGGCGAGCGATAGAAAACAAATGGATCTTTAAGAAGAAGACGGATGCGGATGGTAATATTACCATCTATAAAGCTCGACTTGTCGCTAAGGGTTATCGGAAAGTTCAAGGGGTTGACTACGATGAGACTTTCTCTCCCGTAGCGAAGCTGAAGTCCGTCCGAATCATGTTAGCAATTGCCGCATACTATGATTATGAGATATGGCAGATGGACGTCAAAACGGCATTCCTTAACGGTTATCTTAAGGAAGAACTGTATATGATGCAGCCGGAGGGTTTTGTCGATCCTAAGAATGCTAACAAGGTATGCAAGCTCCAGTGATCCATTTATGGGCTGGTGCAAGCATCTCAGAGTTGGAACATTCGCTTTGATGAGATGATCAAAGCGTTTGGGTTTATGCAGACTTATGGAGAAGCCTGCGTTTACAAGTAAGTGAGTGGGAGCTCTGTAGCATTTCTCATATTATATGTAGATGACATACTTTTGATGGGAAATGATATAGAACTTCTGGACAACATTAAGGCCTACTTGAATAAGTGTTTTTCAATGAAGGACCTTGGAGAAGCTACTTACATATTAGGCATCAAGATCTATAGGGATAGATCGAGACGCCTCATAGGTCTTTCACAAAGCACATACCTTGATAAGATATTGAAGAAGTTCAAAATGGATCAGTCCAAGAAAGGGTTCTTGCCTGTATTGCAAGGTGTGAGATTGAGCTCGGCTCAATGCCCGACCACGGCAAAAGATAAAGAAGAGATGAGTGTCATCCCCTATGCCTCAGCCATAGGATCTATTATGTATGCCATGCTGTGTACCAGACCTGATTTAAACCTTGCCGTAAGTTTGGTAGGAAGGTACCAAAGTAATCCCGGCAAGGAACACTGGATAGCGGTCAAGAATATCCTGAAGTACCTGAAAAGGACAAAGGACATGTTTCTCGTTTATGGAGGTGACGAAGAGCTCGTCGTAAAGGGTTACATCGACGCTAGCTTCGACACAGATCTGGATGACTCTAAGTCACAAACCAGATACGTGTATATGTTGAATCGTGGAGCAGTAAGCTGGTGCAGTTGCAAGCAGAGCGTCATGGCGGGATCTACATGTGAAGCTGAGTACATGGCAGCCTCGGAGGCAGCACATGAAGCAATATGGATGAAGGAGTTCATCACCGACCTAGGAGTCATACCCAATGCGTCGGGGCCAATCACTGTCTTCTGTGACAACACTGGAGCTATTGCCCTTGCCAAGGAGCCCAGGTTTCACAAGAAGACCAGGCACATCAAGCGTCGTTTCAACTCCATCCGTGAAAATGTTCAAGATGGAGACATAGATATTTGCAAAGTACATACGGATCTGAATGTCACAGATCCGTTGACTAAACCTTTTCCGCGAGCAAAACATGATCAACACCAGAACTCTATGGGTGTTCGATTCATCACAATGTAACTAGATTATTGACTCTAGTGCAAGTGGGAGACTGTTGGAAATATGCCCTAGAGGCAATAATAAAAGGATTATTATTATATTTCCTTGTTCATGATAATTGTCTTTTATTCATGCTATAATTGTATTATCCGGAAATCATAATACACGTGTGAATACATAGACCACAATATGTCCCTAGTGAGCCTCTAGTTGACTAGCTCGTTGATCAACAGATAGTCATGGTTTCCTGACTATGGACATTGGATGTCATTGATAACGGGATCACATCATTAGGAGAATGATGTGATGGACAAGACCCAATCCTAAGCATAGCACAAAGATCATGTAGTTTGTTTGCTAGAGCTTTTCCAATGTCAAGTATCTTTTCCTTAGACCATGAGATCGTGTAACTCCCGGATACCGTAGGATTGCTTTGGGTGTACCAAACGTCACAACGTAACTGGGTGGCTATAAAGGTGCACTACAGGTATCTCTGAAAGTGTCTGTTGGGTTGACACGGATCGAGACTGGGATTTGTCACTCCGTATGACGTAGAGGTATCTCTGGGCCCACTCGGTAATGCATCTTCATAATGAGCTCAAAGTGACCAAGTGTTTACGGGATCATGCATTACGGTACGAGTAAAGTGACTTGCCGGTAACGAGATTGAACAAGGTATTGGGATACCGACGATCGAATCTCGGGCAAGTAACGTACCGATTGACAAAGGGAATTGTATATGGGGTTGCTTGAATCCTCGACATCATGGTTCATCTGATGAGATCATCGAGGAGCATGTAGGAGCCAACATGGGTATCCATATCCCGCTGTTGGTTATTGACCGGAGAGCAGTCTCGGTCATGTCTGCGTGTCTCCCGAACCCGTAGGGTCTACACACTTAAGGTTCGGTGACGCTAGGGTTGTATGAATATGAGTATGCAGCAAACCGAAAGTTGTTCGGAGTCCCGGATGAGATCCCGGACGTCACAAGGAGTTCCGGAATGGTCCGGAGGTAAAGAATTATATATGAGAAGTCGAGTTTCGGCCATCGGGAAAGTTTCGGGGGTCACCGGTATTGTACCGGGACCACCGGAAGGGTCCCGGGGGTTCACCGGGTGGGGCCACCCATCCCGGAGGGCCCCATGGGCTGAAGTGGGAGGGGAACCAGCCCCTGGTGGGCTGGTGCGCCCCCCATGGGCCCCCCTCTGTGCCTAGGGTTGGGAACCCTAGGGGAGGGGGCACCTCCACTTGCCTTGGGGGGCACTCCACCCCCTGGCCGCCGCCCCCCTTGGGAGATCCCATCTCTAGGGCCGGCGCCCCCCTGGGGTCCCTATATAAGGGGGGAGGGCAGCCGAACCCTGACATTTGGCGCCTCCCTTCCCCCCTTGCTACACCTCTTCCTCCCGTAGTCGCTTGGCGAAGCCCTGCCGGATCCCTGCTGCATCTACCACCACGCCGTCGTGCTGCTGGATCTTTATCAGCCTCTCCTTCCCCCTTGCTGGATCAAGAAGGAGGAGATGTCACGCTGACCGTACATGTGTTGAACGCGGAGGTGCCGTCCGTTCGGCGCTAGGATCTCCGGTGATTTGGATCACGACGAGTACGACTTCCTCAACCCCGTTCTCTTGAACGCTTCCGCTCGCGATCTACAAGGGTATGTAGATGCACTCCTCTCTCTCGTTGCTAGATGAACTCATAGATTGATCTTGGTGAACGTAGGAAATTTTTTATTTTATGCAATGTTCCCCAACATGGCGGTGGAGCGACGAAGGGCGTGCTTCGCCATGGTGTGGATGGGAGGTGCCGGGGAGAGATGGCGGTGGTGATGTGTGGCGGGGAGATGAGATGCGGCGACACCTCATGAATGGAAGCTCTACGGTGTGAGTACTTATAAGAGTGGCTGCTTTAATTTTCTTCAAGAAAAAGAGGAAGGAGCAGTCTCTATGCGGTGACATAAATGTCACATAGACTAACAAGTCATTTTTAGAGAAAAATACCATCCAGTCGACTCACATTGCACCATGCAAATAAAGTTAAAGACAATATTCCTCATATTGTATGCAATTATCTTAAACCCATCAAGTAAATTGAAGTTTGTAACATATAATTAGTTGGATTATTGCTCTCTATGTACACAACTTTCTACTAGATTTCTTATCAGCTTACATAACAAATGAAGTGAATTTCAATTACATTTTTATGTTACGGGCGCCTATCATTTCTATACATGCAAATTTTGACATGCATTTTTTCTTTATTTGCATCTGACAAAAAAAATATTCATTGCGCGGCCCGTAGCAACATACGGGCATTCTACTACTATAAATAAACTTCCAATCAGAAATCTAAAATAAAGTCTAACTTCCAATCAGGATCTATAAAGAAAACAAATCAGCAAATCTGGCGATCACGCCCTCCACCGCTGGCTCGCCGCAGCGCTGCCCAAGTCCAACCGGTGGCGCTGGATTGGGGACGGTGCCTCAAGGCGTCGTTCGCGTTGGAGGTGGCAACATCGCCAGTGCCATAGCCGTGCGAGCCGCTCGAAGCAGCAAGCGAGCCTTTTTCTTTTGGGTGAAAGCAAGCGAGCCTTCAACGGAGAAAACAAGCAGCAGGTTCCTCTTGTCTCCCCCAATCTTCGCTTCTGATCTTTTGTTGGAACAAGTGTTATGTTATGCTATTATTTATAACAATATTATACATGTTAATAGGTACCTAGTGGACTTGAAGATTAGATAGTTTGGGACAAAGAAAGGAAGATTCATCCAACGGGAGTCCCGGTTAGACTTTACATTTTTTGGTTGTGTTATATGCTTTTCACATAGTTCTTGAAAATAAAATTACTTTAAACAATTATCATTGTTGATTGTCATGTCCAATTGAAGAGTACTTGACGAATTTATTGTGTTTGTTGTCTTGTTTGATTGCATCTCGGCTTCAATTTTTTTCCTTTAAAAATCCGCCCCTAGTAAGTTCAAATCCTGGATCCGTCACTGTCTACTTGGATCCGGTTTTCATTCGTCTGCGTTCGTATCCTTTTTATAGCGTGAGTAGTTAAAATGATGTAACACCCCCAGTGTCACGCTACAATAATCCCCTGTTAATGGTGCCAGGTCACCATGCTTACTCAGCTAGTTATCACTTGATGAAAAATCGAAGTCAAAGTCAAATTCAAATTATGAGTGAAATTCAAAATTTCTCAAACATGAAAACTAAAATGTTCTTCATGTGCCAAATAATCCATAACTAATATGGGTAGTGAACCAACATTTTTTTGCAAATGTCCAAGTGCCCTAAAACACTTTAAAACAGTGGCTAAAACTATAGTTTAAATGCCTTTTGAAATTACGAAGATTGCAAACTATTTAAAAAGCCTCACAATTCATTTTGTGGCATTGCACAATAATTCTTTGGAATTATTTTAGCCAGTGGCATAATTTTGCAAAGTCATTAGTGGCTAAAAGAAAAGGCAAAAGCTGTTGGAAAAGAAAAAAACAAAAAAAAACAAAAGGAAAGAAGAAGGGGTGGGAGAGCCCCTTGCCTCCCCTTAGGCTTCGGCCCATCCCCCTGGGCCTCGGCCCACTCCCACCCATCCAGCCCAATTCCCCCCGCACTGGTTGCCCCTCTCCCTGCTTCCTGTTCATCGATATCAGACCGCAACAGGGACGTGATCCCGCCCGACCACCTCGCCTGCCACGCCTACAAGGGGATAAGGACGCCTACGCAGCGCCCCCTCGGGTTCCCCTCCCCATCTCATCCACTCCCCCCTTTCCCCTTCTCTCTCTCCCTCTCCTTAGTTTTGGAGAGGTGGCCGACGCGGTCGCCGTCGTGCCTCGCTCGTCCTCGCGGCTACCGACCTGGCCGTGCCTCGCCGACCTGTCCATTAGCTCCGCCATTGTCGACTTCCTCGTCCCCGTCCATGAGCGCAAGCCGGGGAGCACTGTAGGCAGCGGATCGAGCCGCCCACCTTCCGCCTCTGCTCCGGCGATCCCCTTCAACCCCGGCGACGCCTGCTGCTGCTACTAACCTTCCAGGGGCTTTACGTAGCCGCCCGGTGAGCCTCACCTCTCTCCCCTCTGTCTTCTCGCCGTTGTCGCGCCCGTAGGTGCCGTTCCCCACATTTCCGAGCTCGCCTCCGCCGAGCTCGTCGCCGGCCAGTCTCCGGTGACCAAATGGTCATGGGCCAGGGTCCATCACGTTCACCGCACCGCGTAGGCTTCGTCTAGCCGCTTGGTTTGCCCGCAAACGCCCCCCCAGCCCTGATCCCGACGACGACCGAAGTGCGGCCTCCGCCTCGCCGCACGCCGTCGACGTTCCCGAGCACCGCAGCCTCTGCCACGACCCCAGATCGCCTCGCCGTCGTCTTCTCGTTCGAATGAACCCAACCGCACTCCAAATGTTGCCCTGTGCGCAAAGTCCGAGTTGCTCCGACGCTCGGCCGCCGCGTTGAGCTCGCCGAAGCCATCTCCGGCGCCGCCACCGACGTGGCACACCTGGGGACCGCCCCTGGGTCACTGCCAGTGGGGCCCGAGGACCCTAGTTGACTGGGTTGACCAGTCAACCCTGATGACTGGGCAACCCCCAGCCACTGACCAGTGGGGCCTACCCCCCCTAATTGACAGGAATTAACTAAATTAGTTTAATTAACCTAAATAGTGACTGACAGGTGGGCCCAGGTTCTAATATAGTCAATTTAGTTTAATTTAAACCACATTTAGCACCACTGTGTATGACATGTGGGTCCCACTGGACCCATTGGTCAGTTTGACCTGGTCAGCGAGTCTGTTGACTACTAACATCATCAGCACGTCATGCTGATGTCATTTTATCTTCCTGTTAATTTAAATAAATCCAGAAAATGGTTTAATTTTTGAAAATTCATAGAAAATAAATCGTAACTCGGATGAAAATGTTTTCTACGTGAAAGTTGTTCAGAAAAACAAGAAGAATCCGAATACGCGGTCCATTTACTTGTCAGATGCCTCTAACTATCTGAATATGGAACATTCCCCCTCCGGTCATCTGTCTGACACAAGTCCGGAACCGGGAAAACATTCCCGGTTGAATTCCCCCTTCACCTATATCGTGTAGCCATACGTTAGGTCACACCCGACACAGCTTATTGCCACGTTATGCTTTGTGATGCTATGTTTGCTTTATATTTACTGTTTCTTCCCCCTCTTCTCTCCGGTAGACCCTGAGACCGATGCTGCCCCTGTGATCGATGTCAGGACCCCGACTCGATGTCACATCGATCTAGCCTGTAACACCTCATATCACTTTGCGGCCTCACGCACGGTATCCCCACGGGTGTCGCCTTACCTTTGCCCGGGACCGTTTGCGCCTTTTGGCTCACGTATATGATAGTGTCGCTAGCATCCATATGATAAGGAGCCCGGGCTGACATGACTAGTCGTAAACCCAAAGTGGCACAGACTTATAGGGACAGGCATCCATGACCCAGCTTCGAACGTGTCGGTCATCAGCAAGTGGGTCCGGGCTGTAGCACTGGGCTAACAGGACTCCGGTAAAACGGGCTGTAGCGGGCTAACAGGACTCCGGTACTCAATGCGTGACATTTCCCCGAAGGGACAGACACATGAACGAAGAAGGACACATGCCGGCCAGCCTAAGTGTTCCGGAGCAGTAGCAAGCTACCATGGCTCGGTGGAACACTAGGAGACATATCCCGGTAAGAGAGGCTACTAAAGATAAACAACTAGATAGTCAGATCCCACACATACCAAGCATTTCAATCATACACACAATATGCTCGATATGTGCAAATACAACAAGGCATCACAACATGACTCTATGACACAAGCACTTTATTTAAGGCTCGGGGAGCCATACATAACATACACATAGGTACGGGTCACACAACCCAACATTCAAGTCATACAGTCATACAAACCAGCAGCGGAAGTAACTTGTCTGAGTACAGACAACTAGTAAAATAAAAGAGGCTTGGAGAGCCTAGCTATACTACGTGGTCCTTCACAAGCTCAGGATCACCACCTGGGCCTTAGCCTACTCATTGATGTCAACGTCTACGAAGAACCCATCAGAAGGGGTTGCAGCGTCTTCTGTAAAAATGTAGATTATAGCAACATGAGTACAAAGGTACTCAGCAAGACTTACATCAGATCCTACATACATGCATATTATCAAGAAGGGTTGGTGGAGTTGTTGCAGCAAGCCAGCTTTGACTCTTGGCTAGGCTATCCTACGAGACTCCAACTTGAAATGGTTTTGCGCACACGAGTCCACTACTCACCACTTCAATACACTACCGAGGATCCACCTCCGTCTTCCTACGGAAGAGCCATCCTCGGCACTCACACTTATCTTGAGGCTTTTAGTAGTTTCCATTTACTTGTCTATGAACTGTATAGGCAACCAAGTAGTCCTTTACCGCGGACGCGGCTATTCGAATAGATCATGTTAACCCTGCAGGGGTGTACTTCTTCATACATGTTTCCACCACTTAGCGTCTGCACACGACATGTGCTCGGAAGACTTCAAGCGAAAGCCGACGTGGGTATAGACCACGACCTACCTAAACACCTAAGTCTCTAGTCCAGGTCTATCGCCTATTCGGGTTCCATCCATGAGGAGATCCGGCCGAGGTTTCGCTCACAGCCCCAAACGATGTGAACAGGGTTCCCGAGATACCTAACGGGTACTCGGTACACCGTGCCACGTACCTACCGCATCACAGCCCACCCCTACGGTCAGCGCTGTCCACGGCCTCCAGTAGGCTACAAACACCAGAAACTACTTGCAACTCCTGGACAGAGAACTAGGGTGGATAAGAAGTCGAGCGGGGTCATATTTCAGGGCCCAATGCATGGTAGTAGCTGTATCTTAAATCACACATACAGATCTCAGTGCTTAAGGTCGGCTTCAATGAAACAACCCACCATGTACTCCTACATGGCCTCTCATCGATACCTTTACCAAATCGTGTTCACCACACCACTCTCATTACCGACATAATCATTTCACTCTAGCCCATCACCCAGATGAACCAGACCTGACACGACTCTAAGCATAGCAGGCATAGCAAGGTAGGAACAACACATACATATGGCTCAATCAACTCCTACACATGCTAGTGGGTTTCATCTAGTTACTGTGGCAATGATAGGTCATGCAGAGGAAGTGGGTTCAACTACCGTAGCACACAACAGTTTGAAACGCGTTGTCTTAATGCAGTAAAAGAGAGCAGGAGCGAGAACATGGGATTGTATCGATATGATCAAATGGTTGGTTGCTTGCCTGATGGTTCGATGCACTGATATGGTTCTTCGCTAGGGTAATCACGGTACTCCTCGGGGGCAGAACCTGCCGCAAAGAACACCGATACACAACCATCACCAAACAATGTGCAACAATATGATGCATGCATGAAACATGGCAATATGAGTGTGTTGGGCTAATGTAACTAAAACAAGAAGGGTTTGAACCAATTTGAACCAAAGATTCAAATTTCAAACTCATACATGGCCCTTTAAAGTGTTTTATCTTGTTCTGCATTAATCATCAAGTTAACTTGTTTAATCATGCATGAAAGTAGTTCAGATGGATAGATTGGATTTTTCTGATCATTTTTCATATATAACTTGTCTGATTTGGAGTTACAGATTAAAAGTTATGAATTTTTGAAGTTTAAACTATATTCTGGAATTTCCTATATTAGAATAAATCCAGAAATCAATTACTGCGTCAGCCTGACGTCAGTGTGACATCAGTGGGTCAACGGGACACGGTCCGGTCAAACCTGACAGTGGGTCCCGCGTGTCAGTGTGATTAGTTTAGTTAAAGTTTAATTAAAACTAAACCTATTTAATTAACAGGGCTGGGCCCCACCTATCATTGACTCATCGGAGTCAACCAGGGCCCACCCGCGGTCAAACCCAGGTCGGTTGCACCGGCGTTTAGCCGCCGGCGAGCCCGACGCGGCGGCGGAAGTGGTTTTGGCCGTTCCGGCAACCAAACGAGTCGCGGAGGCCATCGGAGTGGAGCTGGGGAGGAGCCGCAGCTCTTGGTGGAGTCCGTTGGCGTTGGGGTGGCCGGAGTTGGCACCGGCGACGACTTTGGCGGCCACCGGAGTTCGGCCGAAGGCGAACTTGACGCTAGAGGGGTCGGTGAGGTGCGGGGAGTAGCTGGTTAGGTGCTACGTGACGTGGTGAGCATGATGGACACCAGTTTGTGGCCGGAGGGTGACCGGGAGCACGTCGGCGACGAGCTCCGCGGCGGTGGGTGCGATTGAGCTCCGGGAGGTCACTACACAGCTCGGGAGCAAGAAAAGAAGGGAGGGGAAGATGGCTAAGCTCACGGGGAGTTCGACGAAGCACTTGGTGCGGCCGGGGACGGGCCGGAGCAACGTCGGCGTTGAAGGGGATCTCCGGCGACGGCGGTTCGGTCGAGGTCGATGCGGTGGGCTCGGGCCTTGCGAGCGCTCGGGGCTCGGCTTGCTCGAAGGAGAGGAGGGTGGCGGAGCTCCTGGACACGGCGGCACGGCGTGGGGTTGACGGAGGGCGTGGCTACGGCGAGGGGGTGGCGACGATGGCGTCGGCCATGGCGGGGGAGCGCGCGAGAGAGGTGTTGGTGGAGAATGGAGGTGTCCTAGAGGTTCACGGTGCGGCGTGGAGTTCATCCATCCAGCCACGAGGCGTGGAGGTGAAGCAGGGCGACGGCCAGCTGCGTGGCGCGCGCTGCGGTCACCGTCGGGCACCTGCCTGCCTGCCTGGCCGGCAAGCAGCTCGCTGGAGCGGCGCTGGGCTGGGCCGGCAGGTGGGCCGGGTGCTGGGCGCCAGGTAGGTTTTTGCTATTTCTCCTGCTTTCTGTTTTTTAATACTTCTGCAACTTTGTTGAATTATTAAAAATACTTAGGCAACTCCTAAAATCACCAAACTACTCCTGGTCCATAGTTGGATTATTTCCAACATGAAACATTTTAGTTTGGAGATATTTGAGCATCTGAATATTTTATATAATTTTAAATGCCCAAATTCAAATATCTATGATTTAATTCAAAGACCCTAAGATGACCTAGGAAAATGTGCATCACTTTTGGCAGAGGTTCTGAACCAAGACAAAAATGATGGGCATTTTAGAAGGGCATTTCAGGTTCATTGAAAAAGTTTTTAGTAAACCCTAGTTGGTTTCAGAGGGGGCTGGGGGTTCTGTCATCCCCATTTCAGGTTTCTGATGAAAGAATAGACATGATGCAACACTCTAATGCATGAACTAGCTAGGGTGTGACAACTCACCCCCACTCAAAAGAATCTCGTCCCGAGATTTGGGTTCCTGCGGAAAGAGGGCGGGATACTCGAGTTGAAGACGATCCTCCCTTTCCCAAGTTGCTTCATCCTCAGAATGGTGCGACCATTGAACTTTGAGAAACTTGATATTATGACGTCGAGTGGTATGCTCAGCCTGATCGAGGATACGAATGGGGTACTCCCGATACGTGAGATTATCTTGGAGATCAAGCGTTTCATGGTCCACTCCACGGATAGGATCCGAGAAGCAACGCCTCAGTTGAGAAACGTGGAAGACATCGTGGACTCTGGAGAGATGTGGAGGTTGTTCGAACTGGTAGGCAACTTCTCCTTGTTTAGCGAGAATACGGAAAGGTCCAATGTAACGAGGAGCCAATTTGCCTTTGATACCGAAACGATGGGTTCCCTTCAGAGGAGTAACCCGAAGGTAAGCCTTCTCGTCAACCTCGAAAGTCATAGCCTTATGTTTTCGGTCATACTGACTCTTTTGACGAGATTGGGCTGTTTTCAACTTTTCACGAACGATGCGAACTTGCTCTTCTGCTTCCTGAATCATATCCGGGCCATAGAATTGTCTTTCCCCGGTTTCTGACCAGTTAAGGGGTGTTCGACACCGTCGTCCATAGAGAACTTCAAAAGGGGCTTTACCCAAGCTAGATTGATAGCTGTTGTTATAAGCAAATTCGGCAAATGGAAGGCATTTCTCCCACTCCATTCCGAATGAGATAACAGAGGCTCGAAGCATGTCTTCTAGGATCTGGTTGACGCGTTCTACCTGACCACTCGATTGAGGGTGAAAAGCGGTGCTAAAGGAAAGGCGGGTTCCCATAGCATTTTGGAAACTTTCCCAAAATCGAGAGGTGAAAAGACTTCCTCGATCCGAGTTAATTTCCAAAGGAACACCATGGAGAGACACTATTCGGGAGATGTACAGGTCTACTAACTGACTAGCAGTTATACTCTCACGAACAGGTAAGAAATGGGCTACCTTGGAAAGACGATCGACCACGACGAAGATAGCATTATTCCCTCTCTTGGTCCTGGGAAAACCGGTGATGAAGTCCATACCAATTTTATCCCATTTCCATTCAGGAATAGCTAGGGGTTGAAGGGGGCCAGCAGGCCGTTGATGCTCTGCTTTTACACGACGGCAGACGTCGCAATTAGCAATATAATGAGCAATTTCTCTCTTCATCCTAGTCCACCAGAACCTCTGGCGTAGGTCCTGATACATCTTAGTACTACCGGGATGAATGGTGAGAGGAGATTCATGAGCCTACTTAAGGATCAACTGCCGTAGATGCTGGTTCTTGGGAACCACTAAACGGTTCTCAAAGTACACAACACCATGATCATTTGTGGAGAAACAACTAGCACCTCCGCTAGCAATGTTCTCCTTGATTTTAGATATTCCCTTATCTCGCTTTTGGGCAGCGATAACTTGATCCGTAAGAGTAGGTTTCGCCACCAAGGTGGAAAGAAATCCTTGAGGAACAATGTGAAGGTTAAGCTTCCGAAATTCCTCATGGAGAAGCGGTTGACTTTGTTGTAACATCAGGTTGTTACAATAAGATTTACGACTTAGCGCATCAGCCATGACGTTGGCTTTCCCTGGGGTGTAAGTTATTCCTAAGTCGAAATCTGTGATCAACTCGACCCAACGTCTTTGCCTGAGATTCAAATCCGGTTGGGTGAAGATGTACTTCAGACTTTGGTGATCAGTGAATATTTCGCAACGATTACTGAGGAGGTAATGTCGCCAGGTTTTAAGTGCATAGACTACAGCTGCGAGCTCTAGATCATGAGTAGGATAATTCTCCTCATGTGGGTGCAATTGCCGTGAAGTGTAAGCAATTACGTGTCGATCTTGCATGAGAATGCAACCTAGTCCTTGTCGCGAGGCGTCGCAGTAGATAACAAAGTCCTTAGAGAAGTCTGGCGGTACCAGTACGGGAGCAGAAGTCAGGCGTCTTTTCAGTTCCTGAAAGCTGTGCTCACATTGTGGAGTCCATTCGAACTTTTTATCTTTCTTGAGGAGTTCGGTTAGAGGTTTTGCAACTTTGGAGAAATTTTCGACAAAGCGACGGCAATAGCTCGCTAAGCCCAGGAAACTCCGAACTTGCTTGACCGATTCAGGTGGAGTCCAATTAAGGACGGCTTGAACTTGCTCAGGGTTAACAGCAATACCTTTACCAGATATTACATGACCCAGATAGGTCACTTCTGACAACCAAAATTCACATTTAGAGAATTTGGCATAAAGACGATGCTCTCGAAGTTTCTTCAACACTAGCCTTAGATGTTCGGCATGTTCTTCCTCGTTCTTGGAGCAGATGAGTATATCATCGAGGTAAACCATGACGAATTTATCCAAATACTCCATGAAGATTGAGTTCATTAACCGAGAAAAGGTGGCTGGAGCATTGGTTAAACCGAAGGACATGACGGTGTACTCGTATTGGCCATAACGAGTAACAAAGGCCGTTTTAGGAATGTCCCCGTTCCTGATTTTGATTTGATGGTAGCCCAACCTCAAATCCATTTTGGAGAAGACTGAGGATCCAGCGAGCTGATCATACAGGTCGTTGATCCTGGGGAGCGGATATTTGTTCTTGATTGTGACCAAATTGACAGGTCGATAATCTACAACCATCCGGTCCGTACCATCCTTCTTCTTGACGAAGAGGACGGGGCAAGCCCACGGAGATGAACTAGGTCGAATGAAACCCTTTTTCAAGGACTCATCGAGTTGTTTCTTAAGCTCGGCTAGTTCTAGTGGTGCCATCTTATAGGGTCTTCTAGCAATCGGAACGGTTCCTGGAATGAGGTCTATTACGAACTCATCATCCCTGTCAGGTGGAACACCTGGCAATTCCTCTGGGAAGACATCCGGGAAGTCACGGACTACCGTAACGTCCTCAAGGTCTGGCAAAGGGCTGGCGTTAAGAGAATATAACTGTCGCTTGGCTATTCGGGTCAAGACATTGACTATCTTCCCCGAGGGATGGGTGAGTTGAACAGTCCTAGAGAAGCAATCAATTTTGGCATGATGGGCTGACATCCAGTCCATACCCAAGATGATATTAATATCTGAAGATTTAAGAGCTATCAAAGATGCAAGGAAAACAAGTCTGTCGACTTGGATTTCATTTCCATGACTTACCCTAGAGGTTTGCCATTTGGATCCCAGAGTTTGAATTACCATAGAGGTGGGCATCTCACAGAATGTGGTGTTATGCAGACGAGCATAGCTCTCGGATATAAATGAATGAGATGCTCCTGTATCGAAAAGAACAGATGTCGGGTGGCAATTAACAAGGAGCGTACCGAGAACGACGTTGGGATCCTCTTGAGCTTCTTCGGCAGAGATACAGTTGACATGGCCACGTGCAGCGGTGGCCGGCTTGGCGTGGAACACTTTCCCTGTCGGCTTGCGACGGCCAACAGCTTTAGCAGATTGGTTGGGGTTGGTTTGGGGACACTCGCGCATATAGTGGCCTGATTCCCCACACTTAAAGCAAGTCACGGAACTGGCGCGTGGAGGAGCATTGTTGGTTGGACCACCATAGGGCTTGGCTGGTGCAAACTGTTGAACGGGGCGAGGCGCCTGGAAGGATGGCCTCGGTGTGAACCTGGGTGGCACGGCAGTGTTAGGCACCCACACGCGGCGCTTCTGAGGGCCAGCATCGGATGAGGAACCCACGTCACGGCCATGCTTGCGTGTTGCGTCATAATCAGTCTGACCAGTCTCAGCACTGATGGCCTTGTTAACGAGCTTCTGAAAGATGTGCACTCATGCAGACGGAGGTCGCGGCGAAGCTTAGGACTAAGTCCCTTACGGAACCTTGCTTGCTTCTTGGCATCAGTAGAAACTTCCTCAGTGGCATATCGTGCAAGGTTACCGAACTCCCTGCTGTAAGCATCCACAGAGAGTCGGCCCTGAGTGAAACTGCAAAATTCCTCACATTTACGGTCCATGAGACCCTCCGGAATGTGATGTTCACGGAAAGCCTCGCTGAATTCAGCCCAAGTAGTGACATGGCCCGCTGGGCGCATAGCTCCATAATTCTCCCACCATAGACTGGCGGGGCCTTCAAGATGATATGCAGCAAAGGTGACCTTGTCAGCCTCAGCTACTAGCGCGGAACGCAGTTTGTGAGAAATACTGCGAAGCCAGTCATCAGCGTCGAGAGGCTCGACGGAGTGGTGGAACGTGGGTGGATGTAACTTGATGAAATCACTGAGTGACACCAAGTTATTTCTCTGATGGTGTGCGGTGTTCTGTTTAATACGCTCCAACAAACGGTTGGTCTCCCGCTTGTTTCTCTTGGCTTCCAGCATAACCTCGGCTAGGGAAGGAGGATGAGGCAGATTTGCATTCCCGACTCCACTGCCTTCGGCCTGCTCTTGAGGAGCAGGGTTATTGCACGTGTTAACCATCCTAGGTAAACAAGACAATGATTTAGTCAGAATGATAAGATTCCGACATAGGATACAGAATGTAAGGAATAACTCGGAATGCAAGATGATCATCCGTATGACATGGTAGATACAGAAACTGCTTCTTTTATTCCATCGTCATACACACCATACAAGGTTTAGTACAAGACCAAACAAGGTACTATTACGGTGAAAGGAAGATTACATCACATCGGAGGCATCCCAAGCTCCTATACATTATTTTTCTACATCTCCGGAAGCGGTACAAACTAGGTCATATCCCACGAGTCACGCAGGACGATAGACGACACAGCTAGTACGAACTAGTGATACTACCACTAACTCAGACCGATCCGTAGTAGTCCTCTTAGAAGTCACCTCCATAGCCTGGAAGCTCAACATGATCATCCGGAAACAGACGATCTCGTGGAGCTTGCGGACCATAGGGGCTAGGATGAGGTCTTGGACCAACAGACGGTGGCCTGCGGGGACCGCGAGGTGGGGTGATGCCTCCTACATCACGCCAACCCATCACGTCTGGCAGAGCAGATCTCACAGGATAGAGATCGCGCATATCCGAATATCCAGCTTGCACCGCCGGTGCAAACCGAGTCAATGTGGCCTAATGGTCAGCACGGGTATTGAAAAGCTCTAGCCTCAAGGCCCGATTTTCACGGTCCTTATCCTCGAGCATCTCAGTAGTGGTGCGAGTCCGTGAATCCTCATGAGTGGGGTCAGCATAGATAGCCTGGAGATACCCTTGTGCTCCCGGAAGTGATGCTGGCATATACCGGAAATCAGAGTCCCGAAATAGGCCAGTCCTGACTCGCATGATGGTCATCATAGAATAGGCGGCATCTTGCACGGCCATCTCAATAGTAACCCCGAGTCCATAGGAGCAGTGAAGGGGCTCGGTGGATCCAGGATAAGATGGAAATATCCTGACAGTGCAGAGATACTGGCTTTCATTAAAGTCTCGAAATTGCTCTTCGACCGTGTACTCAGGATACCAACGGTATCCAGCCTCAGTCATTACCCTGACCAACATGGCGGTATGGCCGGGTACACCTAGGCATCGAGTCAGGCGAACCACTTGATTGAGGTCGTGAGTGGCCATCTGAAAGCGCAACCATAATGCAAAGGCATTAGAATTCCTAGCAAAATTTCGACAGCATAACAGCTGTAAATGCTCAAAAAGGATTTTGAGACATTTGACAAAGGATTTCATACACACTCAACAACATCATATCAAAGTTCTGAGTCCATCCCAGCAACATAATGTGGTAGTAGAACTGAACTAGGCTTGTATCCATCAAACCTATAAGGTACTACTGATTAGTAACACGTGAACCTGATAGAGAGAAAAGATCCTAATTCCTTAACCCCCGGTGGAAGAATAGACTGACTCAGATCAGAATGTCATAAGATAAAGGAGTAAAAAGAGCCTTACGTTCCAACCCACAAACAATTCCCCTACATATAACTAAAGAATTTCTAGACTCAACATCGACCAGTTTGGCTTGGAGAACCTACAGGCAGTCCGGCTCTGATACCAATGCTGTCAGGATCCCGACTCGATGTCACATCGATCTAGCCTGTAACACCTCATATCACTTTGCGGCCTCACGCACGGTATCCCCACGGGTGTCGCCTTACCTTTTCCCGGGACCGTTTGCGCCTTTTGGCTCACGTATATGATAGTGTTGCTAGCATCCATATGATAAGGAGCCCGGGCTGACATGACTAGTCGTAAACCCAAAGTGGCACAGACTTACAGGGACAAGCATCCATGACCCAGCTTCGAACGTGTCGGTCATCAGCAAGTGGGTCCGGGCTGTAGCACTGGGCTAACAGGACTCCGGTAAACCGGGCTGTAGCGGGCTAACAGGACTCCGGTACTCAATGCGTGACATTTCCCCGAAGGGACAGACACAAGAACGAAGAAGGACACATGCCGGCCAGCCTAAGTGTTCCGGAGCAGTAGCAAGCTACCATGGCTCGGTGGAACACTAGGAGACATTTCCCGGTAAGAGAGGCTACTAAAGATAAACAACTAGATAGTCAGATCCCACACATACCAAGCATTTCAATCATACACACAATATGCTCGATATGTGAAAATACAACAAGGCATCACAACATGACTCTACGACACAAGCACTTTATTTAAGGCTCGGGGAGCCATACATAACATACACATAGGTACGGGTCACACGACCCAACATTCAAGTCATACAGTCATACAAACCAGCAGCGGAAGTAACTTGTCTGAGTACAGACAACTAGTAAAATAAAAGAGGCTTGGAGAGCCTAGCTATAGTACGTGGTCCTTCACAAGCTCAGGATCACCACCTGGGCCTTAGCCTACTCATTGATGTCAACGTCTACGAAGAACCCATCAGAAGGGGTTGCAGCGTCTTCTGTAAAAATGTAGATTATAGCAACATGAGTACAAAGGTACTCAGCAAGACTTACATCAGATCCTACATACATGCATATTATCAAGAAGGGTTGGTGGAGTTGTTGCAGCAAGCCAGCTTTGACTCTTGGCTAGGCTATCCTACGAGACTCCAACTTGAAATGGTTTTGCGCACACGAGTCCACTACTCACCACTTCAAAACACTACCGAGGATCCACCTCCGTCTTCCTACGGAAGAGCCATCCTCGGCACTCACACTTATCTTGAGGCTTTTAGTAGTTTCCATTTACTTGTCTATGAACTGTATAGGCAACCAAGTAGTCCTTTACCGCGGACGCGGCTATTCGAATAGATCATGTTAACCCTGCAGGGGTGTACTTCTTCATACATGTTTCCACCACTTAGCGTCTGCACACGACATGTGCTCGGCAGACTTCAAGCGAAAGCCGACGTGGGTGTAGACCACGACCTACCTAAACACCTAAGTCTCTAGTCCAGGTTTATCGCCTATTCGGGTTCCATCCATGAGGAGATCCGGCCGAGGTTTCGCTCACAGCCCCAAACGATGTGAACAGGGTTCCGAGATACCTAACGGGTATTCGGTACACCGTGCCACGTACCTACCGCATCACAGCCCACCCCTACGGTCAGCGCTGTCCACGACCTCCAGTAGGCTACAAACACCAGAAACTACTTGCAACTCCTGGACAGAGAACTAGGGTGGATAAGAAGTCGAGCGGGGTCATATTTCAGGGCCCAATGCATGGTAGTAGCTGTATCTTAAATCACACATACAGATCTCAGTGCTTAAGGTCGGCTTCAATGAAACAACCCACCATGTACTCCTACATGGCCTCTCATTGATACCTTTACCAAATCGTGTTCACCACACCACTCTCATTACCGACATAATCATTTCACTCTAGCCCATCACCCAGATGAACCAGACCTGACACGACTCTAAGCATAGCAGGCATAGCAAGGTAGGAACAACACATACATATGGCTCAATCAACTCCTACACATGCTAGTGGGTTTCATCTAGTTACTGTGGCAATGACAGGTCATGCATAGGAAGTGGGTTCAACTACCGTAGCACACAGCAGTTTGAAACGCGTTATCTTAATGCAGTAAAAGAGAGCAGGAGCGAGAACATGGGATTGTATCGATATGATCAAATGGTTGGTTGCTTGCCTGATGGTTCGATGCACTGATATGGTTCTTCGCTAGGGTAATCACGGTACTCCTCGGGGGCAGAACCTGCCGCAAAGAACACTGATACACAACAATCACCAAACAATGTGCAACAATATGATGCATGCATGAAACATGGCAATATGAGTGTGTTGGGCTAATGCAACTAAAACCAGAAGGGTTTGAACCAATTTGAACCAAAGATTCAAATTTCAAACTCATACATGGCCCTTTAAAGTGTTTTATCTTGTTCTGCATTAATCATCAAGTTAACTTGTTTAATCATGCATGAAAATAGTACAGATGGATAGATTGGATTTTTCTGATCATTTTTCATATATAACTTGTCTGATTTGGAGTTACAGATAAAAAGTTATGAATTTTTGAAGTTTAAACTATATTCTGGAATTTCCTATATTAGAATAAATCCAGAAATCAATTACTGCGTCAGCCTGACGTCAGTGTGACATCAGCGGGTCAACGGGACACGGTCCGATCAAACCTGACAGTGGGTCCCGCGTGTCAGTGTGATTAGTTTAGTTAAAGTTTAATTAAAACTAAACCTATTTAATTAACAGCGCCGGGCCCCACCTGTCATTGACTCATCGGAGTCAACCAGGGCCCACCCACGGTCAAACCCAGGTCGGCTGCACCGGCGTTTAGCCGCCGGCGAGCCCGACGCGGCGACAGAAGTGGTTTTGGCCGTTCCGGCAACCAAACGAGTCGCGGAGGCCATCGGAGTGGAGCTGGGGAGGAGCCGCAGCTCTTGGTGGAGTCCGTTGGGGTCGGGGTGGCCGGAGTTGGCGCCGGCGACGACTTTGGCAGCCACCGGAGTTCGGCCGAAGGCGAACTTGACGCTAGAGGGGTCGGTGAGGTGCGGGGAGTAGCTGGTTAGGTGCTACGTGACGTGGTGAGCATGATGGACACCAGTTTGTGGCCGGAGGGTGACCGGGAGCACGTCGGCGATGAGCTCCACGGCGGTGGGTGCGGTTGAGCTCCGGGAGGTCACTACACAGCTCGGGAGCAAGAAAAGAAGGGAGGGGAAGATGGCTAAGCTCACGGGTAGTTCGACGAAGCAATTGGTGTGGCCGGGGACGGGCCGGAGCGACGTCGGCGTTGAAGGGGATCTCCGGCGACGGCGGTTCGGTCGAGGTCGATGCGGTGGGCTCGGGCCTTGCGAGCGCTCTGGGCTCGGCTTGCTCGAAGGAGAGGAGGGTGGCGGAGCTCCTGGACACGGCGGCACGGCGTGGGGTTGACGGAGGGCGTGGCTACGGCGAGGGGGTGGCGGCGATGGCGTCGGCCATGGCGGGGGAGCGCGAGAGAGAGGGGTTGGGGGAGAATGGAGGTGTCCTGGAGGTTCACGGCGCGGCGTGGAGTTCATCCATCTAGCCACGAGGCACCTGCCTGCCTGCCTGGCCGGCAAGCAGCTCGCTGGAGCGGCGCTGGGCTGGGCCGGCAGGTGGGCCGGGTGCTGGGCGCCAGGTAGGTTTTTGCTATTTCTCCTGTTTTCTGTTTTTTAATACTTCTGCAACTTTGTTGAATTATTAAAAATACTTAGGCAACTCCTAAAATCACCAAACTACTCCTGGTCCATAGTTGGATTATTTCCAACATGAAACATTTTAGTTTGGAGATATTTGAGCATCTGAATATTTTATATAATTTTAAATGCCCAAATTCAAATATCTATGATTTAATTCAAAGACCCTAAGATGACCTAGGAAAATGTGCATCACTTTTGGCAGAGGTTCTGAACCAAGACAAAAATGATGGGCATTTTAGAAGGGCATTTCAGGTTCATTGAAAAAGTTTTTAGTAAACCCTAGTTGGTTTCAGAGGGGGCTGGGGGTTCTGTCATCCCCATTTCAGGTTTCTGATGAAAGAATAGACATGATGCAACACTCTAATGCATGAACTAGCTAGGGTGTGACAATCGACTACGTCGACGACGACCCCTCCTTGCCAGAGCAACCAGGCAAGCCCCCCCTTTGATCATCCCGATATCGCCCATTCCATTCTCTCATGCTTGCATTAGATTTTGCTACTGTTATTGATTGCTCATATTCTGATGCATAGCCTGCTTTTGTATCTGCGGTTGTACCTTACCTGCTTATCCTAAACTGCCTAGCATAGGTTGGTTAGTGATCCATCAGTGATCCCCACCTTATTCTTGTTGCCCCTGCTTCATCATCGAAGACCCGATCAATGGGATCGAAGACCAGGCCCTGGCACCGCACATCACTTTCCCCTTAGTTGCTCGACACTGCTGGGTTACTATCGAGTGCCGAGGGTGAGACCTCTACAGCACTTCTGATCTTAACCCTGTAGTGTAGTTATTCGGTTGTGGTCATCGAGGGTGATTCCACCTTGACCACTTTCGATACGACTCTGTTTTGCAACCGCTCAAGTGTGAACCTCGGGGGTGATTCCTCTTACATTCACCTTGATGATTACATCGACTGGAATTCACCGGGGGTGATCCCTCGGGTTTTCCCCTTGATGTTTGGACACACGGTTACTATGGTTACTATGACTTGACGCTGAACCATGTTACTAAAGACGGGTCGACCCTGAGGGGTACCCGCGCGAGCATAATTGCGAGTGATGTGGAGTCGGGTTGACCTGGAAGGTGCCCGTGAGATAATTACGAGGCGTGGCCGGGCATTCTTAGCCCTTGCCGCAAGTCCTCGAGACGGGGCAACGGGGTCACATCTTTCGTGAGTCTCTGCTTGTTACCGCGTGTTCCTAATCCACTACGATTTGGATATTTGATCCGAGGGGCCTCTAGCCTGATAGCACTAACCATCACGTGGGCTTAGTATGGGCGTTCTGCGTCGTATGCATCAGCCGAAGGTTAATAGACATCAGCGACTAAGCGGCGCGCGTCGGGTTGGACTGGTTACGCCTTCGCTTGTATAAGGGAGGCTAGGTCTGCTCACCGGCCGCCCACGCAATGTGCAGTAGTTCCCGGGGAGATGGCCCATGACCCTTGGGGGCATAGGTTTAGTCCGGTGTGCTGACTTCTCTATTAAGCCTAGGTCGGGTTGCGGCGTATTGTTTGGCCGAGGCCGGGCATGACCCAGGAAAGTGTGTTCGGCCGGAGTTAATCGAGCGTGGTGGGTAAGTTGGTGCACCCCTGCAGGGAAGAAAACATCTATCGATAGCCTGTCCTACGGTAACAGACACTTGGAGTTGTATCCCGATCGATACAACTAGAACTGGATACTTGTGATGAGAATTGGATTGTGATGAGGTGATAACTGGATAGTATGGCTCTGGGATTTCTTTCTCGTAGGGAGTCGAGAATGGATCTCTGGCCGAGGTTGATAACACTACTACTACTTTACTTTATGCTACTCTGCTCCCTCCTGGTTGCTACAAGATGGTGGTTTCCAGAAGATGCTAGTCTTTGATAGGACTAGGCCTTCTCTCTATTCTGGCATTTCTGCAGCCCAGTCCACATATACAGCATTCCGTTGATAATGTTGCATATGCAATGTAGATCCTTGCTTGCGAGTACTTTGGATGAGCACTCATGGTTGCTTTGCTCCCCCTTTCCCCCCTTTCTTCTTCTTTCCGGTTGATGCAACCAGATGTTGGAGCCCAGGAGCCAGATGCCACCGTTGATGCCTGCTACTACGCGGAGACCGCTGACGACCAGGAGTAGTTAGGAGGCTCCCAGGCAGGAGGCCTTGCCTTTTTGATCGTTGTTGTTTTTGTGCTAGCCTTCTTAAGGCAAACTTGTTTAACTTATGTCTGTACTCAGATATTATTGCTTCCGCTGACTCGTGTATTTCAAGCTTATGTATTCGAGCCCTCGAGGCCCCTGGCTTGTAATATAAAGCTTGTATTATTTTAATTTGTGTCTAGAGTTGTGTTGTGATATCTTCCCGTGAGTCCTTGATCTTGATCGTACACATTTGCGTGTATGATTAGTGTACGATTGATTCGAGGGCGTCACAAGTTGGTATCAGAGCCAATTGCCTGTAGGTAGCCCCCTTTCCAACTCCTTGGCCGAAGTTGAGTCTAGTCACTGAAAAACTTTTACTAACATTGGTTGGGTGTCTTATGGGCCCACGTCGCCATTGGGTGGTACTAGGATCTTTACTCCTTGACCTTTACTCTAAGATTCTGATCTCTCTTCTATCCGGGTTAAATGATTTTGCTAAAATCTAACTTTAGGTTGTCGAAAATACTTTCTCCCGGAGAGCCCCTTCAGTCCAGATGATCGCTTGCTGCACCAGAAGATTTCGAAGATACTCTCTGATGTTTCCCTGAAACCCTTGTGCCCTTCACTGTTGCAATTCCATATCACCGATAAATCCCTATGGATAGCTGCACACACTTGTCGTCCATACCTTCTTTTTCAATTGTTCTTGTTATTACAAGATACCCTGAAATACTTTGGATATTACGAGAATCCTTTGTTCCTGGTACCTTGCAGCTCTTTTCCGCCTGAATAACCCTATGAATAATTCCTCACACTTATCGGGGATTCGTTCATCCCTAGTTGATCATATGTCTCACAAAATTCTTCGAATGAAATTCGATCTCCCAAAGATCCTCTGCAACCTATTGCTTTGGAAAGTCTTGCGTGCCGGCATTATGGTTAACTCCATATTTCTAGTAATCTTTGTTGCCATCCTATGTCTCTATCGTTTCGAGTCCCTTCATCCAATTTGTTGTGAATGCTCAAAATCCTCAATTAGATCCTAGCATTCATCCTTCCGGCTAAGATGTCACTCCGAACATGGGCTTTGTCTTAGCAAATGAAACCTTGATTGATTGTCGATCTATATCGATTCAACTCAATTATCTTTTGATCAGAGCCTCTGCTTCTGATCTTCTGATATGAAAATCGTAATTCCTTTGTATTTCAAGCTTTGAAGTTATCTAGATATATCTATAATCTGATGCCTTTGCATTCTTTCTTCTTCTGGTTGTGTATCGATACTCACATCAGATCCTTTATGGACCGCCATATCCTTGGCGGATTATTTTCTGATTGTTCCTGCCTATTCTCTAACCCTTGAGTTCTTCCCCTGATACATAATACCTTTGGTATATTGTATCATCTGCTTTGACTTTGATACTCTGCTTTCGAACTCGTATCTTTTGCTTGGTTGATGGTTGTATAGATTCATAAAAATGCCCCGATGGGTTGAACTTATGCCTTCCATAATCCGTGTGAACCTGAGAGTTCTCATGAGTCTTACTCTCCTGGTACTTCACCCGATAAATTTTCAGCACTACAATTTCTTCAAAAACGAGGAGTGAATGAAAGGTTATGCATTGAAGAAGTGGGAGTCGACCTTGAACTTTGTGTTCATGCCCATAGACACAATGTAGATCTTATTATAGAAGCTTCTCTTAAGATTAATTGTCCCCTTGGTATAACTTCATCTTATATCTGGAATTTGGTCTTTTGAAATCATGGTTCCGACCATATTGTTCTTCTTTCATCCCAATTTTTGGACAAGTTAAAGTACTTGTCTTCTGTAGATCAAAACATCTTGTCAACCTCTATTTTGATCTTCCTTCGAGTATTACCTTACGGTATCTCGAGGATATCAAAGAACTGTGTTGCTTCCTCTGAGTCTTCATCTAGTAATGCTTCTCACCGATTTCATATTTCCCTCGGGTTCTGATTTATTAGTCACTCAAGAACACCGATAAGTGAAGCGATCCCACTCTCCGAATCAATAACTCTAAGTAATTTTCGTTGCTTACGAGCTAAGTAATCCTTCCAGTCATTCCTAGCCTGATCGGGTATATATCATTATCATGCTAATTTTAACTGTGCTACCTGGTCCTTATTCCTGGAACACAACTTTTCGATGACGATGAGCGAAGCTTACGTCGATCTTCCTCATCTTATCATTCCACCTTGAACAACAAGCTTGAATCCGATCTTGTGTCGTATCCATGGTTCCAATAGCCTTTGCTTCATCATTCCTTTTGCTTGTTGTCGTTGCTGCTTGATGGCATCTTCATAGAGCCTCTCGACAAAATTTGTCATGATCACCATCAATATACTGCCTTGTTCTAATATATCAATCGAATTCTTGAGGAGAAGTACCATCATTGCCCGTCAATGATTCGTGTCGTCATCGACACCATCCTTGACTTCCTGCAAATACAGACTTGGTCATGTTTTGGTTATATCTTACATTCCTTGACATTCTTGGAATTGTTCCTTTGTACTTCTTGTGACCTTCAGATTCAATCTTGCTTGAAACACCATGTTAATGTTACCTCGAAGCATGACTGTGGTACGCCGAACAACAACAAGAACATTGGAAGAGCATTGCCAAATGTTTCTTGCTCTATTATCCAAACAACATTGTATGGATAACATCATGAATTCCCTTGCCCCTTTATCCAAATGGTGATGTACTTGTTGATCTAACATGTATATCATGCTCTACTTTTCCCGGGGAAAGGATACACTCCTAAATCTTGTGTATAAACATATTTTCCTTTTCATTGGTTTGCTTAACCTTTCTTGTGATCTATATATGTTATAAGTAGAAATAATCCCCTGCTTATGGAAACACCTCTTTTTACAACTTTGTCAGAGTGACCCTATTACTATTTCCGACGACATCCCGGTAACCCCCGATGGACGAGAACTTTGCCTATTGGTCCGCCTCGTTCAACGAGCAGGAAAATGGTTGTATTCATCCCTCGCCCTTGGTACAAATGTTGTTGCCAACATAACTGACGGTCTATCATCTGACATGCCTTGTTATCGGCCCCCTTCTACTTTTAACCCACATGGTGGGCTCATAACCCACAGTTCCACAGGATCAGAACCTGACTCTCCTGTATATCCTCTATTCCGAAGTATCATTTGCTCTTGGCTTTGTGTGTTGTCACGAGCCACCGTCCGAGAGATGATCTATTCCCGATGCTCTGAACCCCTTTCTCACACTCTGTCCAGGTATCAATCGTTTGTCTATTCGCTTGAAACTTCCTATTGTACCTTCTTACCTTGCTCTCGATGTTAGTTAAGTTTCAACTCGAGAGATACTTTTGCCTCATTCCCTGAATTGATCACTAGATAATTAACCCTATAAGGGTCAGTTCTCCGAAGTTACTCTTTACTTCCCCACTTAAATCTCGGGACGAGATTTCTTGTAGTGGAGGAGATTTGTAACACCCCTAGTGTCATGCTACAGTAATCCCCTGTTAATGGTGCCAGGTCACCATGCTTACTCAGCTAGTTATCACTTGATGAAAAAATCCAAGTCAAAGTCAAATTCAAATTATAAGTGAAATTCAAAATTTCTCAAACATGAAAACTAAAATGTTCTTCATGTGCCAAATAATCCATAACTAATATTGGTAGTGAACCAACATTTTTTTTGCAAATGTCCAAGTGCCCTAAAACACTTTAAAACAGTGGTGAAAACTATAGTTTAAATGCCTTTTGAAATTACGAAGATTGCAAACTATTTCAAAAGCCTCACAATTCATTTTGTGGCATTGCACAATAATTCTTTTGAATTGTTTTAGCCAGTGGCATAATTTTGCAAAGTCGTTAGTGGCTAAAAGAAAAGGCAAATGCTGCTGGAAAAGAAAAAAAAGAAAAGGAAAGAAGAAGGGGTGGGAGAGCCCCTGACCTCCCCTTAGGCTTCGGCCCATCCCCCTGGGCCTCGGCCCACTCCCACCCATCCAGCCCAATCCCGCCCCCCCCCCCCGCACCGGTTGCCCCTCTCCCTGCTTCCTG
>NC_057801.1:101267164-101273829 GCF_018294505.1 Triticum aestivum
GCAACAGGGACGTGCTCCCGCCCGACCACCTCGCCGGCCACGCCGACGAGGGGATAAGGACGCCTACTCAGCGCCCCCTCGGGTTCCCCTCCCCATCTCATCCACTCCCCGCCTTTCCCCTTCTCTCTCTCCCTCTCCTTCGTTTTGGAGAGGAGGCCGACGCGGTCGCCGTCGTGCCTCGCCCGTCCTCGTGGCTACCGACCTGGCCACGGCTCGCCGACCTGTCCATCAGCTCCGCCGTTGTCAACTTCCTCATCCCCATCCACGAGCACAAGCCGGGGAGCATGCAGGCAGCGGATCGAGCCACCCACCTTCCGCCTCTGCTCCAGCGATCCCCTTCAACCCCGGCGACGCCTGCTGCTGCTACTAACCTTCCAGGGGCTTTACGTAGCTGCCCGGTGAGACTCGCCTCTCTCCCCTCTGTCTTCTCGCCGTTGTCGCGCCTGTAGGTGCCGTTCCCCACATGTCCGAGCTCGCCTCCACCGAGCTCGTCGCCGGCCAGTCTCCGGTGACCAAATGGTCACGGGTCAGGGTCCATCGTGTTCACCGCACCGCGTAGGCTTCGTCTAGCCGCTTGGTTTGCCTGCAAACGCCCCCCCAGCCCTGATCCCGACGACGACCGAAGTGCGGCCTCCGCCTCGCCGCACGCCGTCGACGTTCCCGACAACCGCAGCCTCTGCCACGACCCCAGATCGCCTCGCCGTCGTCTTCTCATTCGAATGAACCCAACCGCACTCCAAATGTTGCCCTGTGCGCAAAGTCCGAGTTGCTCCGACGCTCGGCCGCCGCGTTGAGCTCGCCGAAGCCATCTTCGGCGCCGCCACTGGCACACCTGGGGACCGCCCCTGGGTCACTGCCAGTGGGGCCCGAGGACCCTAGTTGACTGGGTTGACCAGTCAACCCTGATGACTGGGCAACCCCCAGCCACTAACCAGTGGGGCCTACCCCCCCTAATTGACAGGAATTAATTAAATTAGTTTAATTAACCTAAATAGTGACTGACAGGTGGGCCCAGGTTCTAATATAGTCAATTTAGTTTAATTTAAACCACTGTTAGCACCACTGTGTATGACATGTGGGTCCCACTGGACCCATTGGTCAGTTTGACCTGGTCAGCGAGTCTGTTGACTACTAACGTCATCAGCACGTCATGCTGATGTCATTTTATCTTCCTGTTAATTTAAATAAATCCAGAAAATGGTTTAATTTTTGAAAATTCATAGAAAATAAACCGTAACTCGGATGAAAATGTTTTCTACGTGAAAGTTGTTCAGAAAAACAAGAAGAATCCGAATACGCGGTCCATTTACTTGTCAGATGCCTCTAACTATCTGAATATGGAACATTCCCCCTCCGGTCATCTGTCTGACACAGGTCCGGAACCGGGAAAACATTCCCGGTTGAATTCCCCCTTCACCTATATCGTGTAGCCATACGTTAGGTCACACCCGACACAGCTTATTGCCACGTTATGCTTTGTGATGCTATGTTTGCTTTATATTTACTATTTCTTCCCCCTCTTCTCTCCGGTAGACCCCGAGACCGATGCTGCCCCTGTGATCGACTACGTCGACGACGACCCCTCCTTGCCAGAGCAACCAGGCAAGCCCCCCCCTTTGATCATCCCGATATCGCCCATTCCATTCTCTCATGCTTGCATTAGATTTTGCTACTGTTATTGATTGCTCATATTCTGATGCATAGCCTGCTTTTGTATCTACGGTTGTACCTTACCTGCTTATCCTAAACTGCTTACTATAGGTTGGTTAGTGATCCATCAGTGATCCCCACCTTATTCTTGTTGCCCCTGCTTCATCATCGAAGACCCGATCAACGGGATCGAAGACCAGGCCCCGGCACCGCACATCACTTTCCCCTTAGTTGCTCGACACTGCTGGGTTACTATCGAGTGCCGAGGGTGAGACCTCTACAACACTTCTGATGTTAACCCTGTAGTGTAGTTATTCGGTTGTGGTCATTGAGGGTGATTCCGCCTTAACCACTTTCGATATGACTCTGTCGTGCAACCGCTCAAGTGTGAACCTCGGGGGTGATTCCTCTTACATTCACCTTGATGATTACATCGACTGGAATTCACCGGGGGTGATCCCTAGGGTTTTCCCCTTGATGTTTGGACACACGGTTACTATGGTTACTATGACTTGACACTGAACCATGTTACTAAAGACGGGTCGACCCTGAGGGGTACCCGCGCGAGCATAATTGCGAGTGATGTGGAGGCGGGTTGACCTGGAAGGTGGCCGTGAGATAATTACGAGGCGTGGCCGGGCATTCTTAGCCCTTGCCACAAGTCCCCGAGACGGGGCAACGGGGTCACATCTTTCGTGAGTCTCTGCTTGTTACCGCGCGTTCCTAATCCACTATGATTTGGATATTTGATCCGAGGGGCCTCTGGCCTGATAGCACTAACCATCACGTGGGCATAGTATGGGCGTTCTGCGTCGTATGCATCAGCCGAAGCTTAATAGACGTCAGCGACTGAGCGGCACGCGCTGTGTTGGACTGGTTACGCCTTCGCTTGTATAAGGGAGGCTAGGTCTGCTCACCGACCGCCCACGCAACATGCAGGAGTTCCCGGGGAGATGGCCCATGACCCCTGGGGCATAGGTTTTGTCCAGCGTGCTCACCTCTCTATTAAGCCTAGGTCGGGTTGAGGCGTATTGTTTGGCCGAGGCCGGGCATGACCCAGGAAAGTGTGTCTGGCCGGAGTTAATCGAGCATGGTGGGTAAGTTGGTGCACCCCTGCAGGGAAGAAAACATCTATCGATAGCCTGTCCTACGGTAACAGACACTTGGAGTTGTATCCCGATCGATACAACTAGAACTGGATACTTGTGATGAGAAATGGATTGTGATGAGGTGATAACTGGATAGTATGGCTCTGGGATTTCTTTCTCGCAGGGAGACAAGAAAGGATCTCTGGCCGAGGTTAATAACACTACTACTACTTTACTTTATGCTACTCTACTCCCTGCTGTTTGCTGCAAGATGGTGGTTTCCAGAAGATGCTAGTCTTCGATAGGACTAGGTCTTCTCTTTATTCAGGCATTTTTGCAGCCCAGTCCACATATACAGCCTTCCTTTGATAATGTTGCATATGTAGTGTAGATCCTTGCTTACGAGTACTTTGGATGAGTACTCACGGTTGCTTTGCTCCCCCTTTTCCCCCTTTCTTCTTCTTTCCGGTTGATGCAACCATATGTCGGAGCCCAGGAGCTAGATGCCACCGCTAATGCCTGCTACGCAGAGACTGCTGATGACCAGGAGTAGTTAGGAGGCTCCCAGGCAGGAGGCCTTGCCTTTTCGATCATTGTTGTTTTTGTGCTAGCCTTCTTAAGGCAAACTTGTTTAACTTATGTCTGTACTCAGATATTATTGCTTCCGTTGACTCGTGTATTTTCAAGCTTATGTATTCGAGCCCTCGAGGCCCCTGGCTTGTAATATAAAGCTTGTATTATTTTAATTTGTGTCTAGAGTTGTGTTGTGATATCTTCCCGTGAGTCCTTGATCTTGATCGTACACATTTGCGTGTATGATTAGTGTATGATTGATTCGAGGGCGTCACAAATGACCTGACAAGTGACAATGTGAATCTGAGATATTATTTTTGTTTATCAAGTTTTACTTCCTTTTGGCTCCAGAAAAGGAGAACGGTATTGAGATAGACTAAGATTTTGCCATTGAGGATGTCCGCATAAAACTAGTGCCACTCGGCATCACCATATTTTTTGATGTTGAAACCTACATATTTGATTCAAATGTGTATGATTAGAAATCAATCAGGAAGAACAAAGGAAATAGCCACCATAACAAGAATGAGCGGAGTATAAAGGCTAAGAGCATCTCCACTTGCCCCCCCAACAGGCCCCCCAAGGCCCTTTCTTACAATCGGCGTGAAAAATACGGCCCAGTTGTGCCCCAGAAGCCCACTTTTCGTCTGTTAGGGCCGAATTTGGCGCCGGTGGACCCAAGTCGAATCTGGCGCGCTGGGGGCGTCCTGGGGCATCGTGGAAAACATTTTTGGCGCGAAAGCCTGGTGGACCCGCTGATTCAGCGACTAGCCGCGTTCATCATCCTCATCGCCTCATTTTCCCGCGGGGAATCAATGCGAAGGCTGCCGCCAGTCAGCCTTTCATTGATTCCTCACGGGTGGCGCAGTGAAGGCGCGTCGATATGTGCCCCACCCACTCCATCCACGCATACACACGGTTGCCGCCCGCTCGCCGCCCACCAGCCGCTATAAAAGCCCGCCCCTCCCATGCCGTTGGATGCACACTCCTTTGCCGCAGTCCCTCTTTCACCATCGACGCCCCTCTCTTCTCTCTCTCTTCCCCCGTCTACAACCACCACGTTTGCAAACGCCAACGGGAGAGCGATTCCCCAACGACGGAGTGGCGGCCAATGGCTTCGGCCGCTGCCACCTGCACGAGTGGGAGGCATACCTCCTCCACGAGGCGAACTACCCGGCGCCGCCTGACATGCATGTGCAGGGCTCGTGGAGGCTCAGCACCGGAGGCATCCCTCCCTGCGCCGCGTGTTCCGGCGTCCCTACCGGAGGAGGTGCGGGGCCTTCTGAAATACGCCGACGATAACCACATTTTGTGGTCGATGTACTTCTAGCGCCGCCATGAGGAGCACCTCGCCTCCATCAACAACGCGCTGCTGAGGGGCTGTGACAACACCGATGGTCGCCGCCTATGGTGGGGCGTCCCCGGGCGCACGCTCCACACCGTCCTTGAGCACCTCGAGGGCAGCAACGAGCCACCACTTGAGTACCCGGCGACCCCGGCCCCGATCCCTCGCCGAAGGGGCAGCTCTTGGCCGCCAAGGTGCATGTTGGGGGGCTCCTCTTCCTCCTCCTCCCACTCCTCCGGGTCGTCGGCGCTCGCCACCATCAAGGCCGAGCCCGTGTAGACGCCGCTCAGGCGGCGCACTCGCAGCGGTGCCCTCATCATACACGAGGGCGGTCGTGGCCCCTCCCCTCCCTCCTCCTGCCTCGTCAAGCCGAAGACTGAGCTGGGGCTCATCGCCATGAAGAAGGACCACAAGGACATGGCCGCTGCCGACGGGACCACCCTCAAATGGGCGCGGTACGACTACGTTCGGCTGGAGATGGAGCGCCAGTGCCACGCCCTCGAGGAGATCGCTGCTCGGCGCCGCGGCCGCGACGAGGCTGGCGGCATCTTCCTGCAGGACAACAACGATGAGGCACCGCCGCCAACCAACTCCGTCCGCCAAGGCAACCCAGGGCAGGGGTGTAGCAAGGACTGCGGCGACCGCGACAACTACACCACCTTCTACAAGCTCCTTGGCATGTAGAAGGCTCAAGGCGGCGCGGCGGGCGGCGACAGCAGCGTAGTAGTATTAGTCCTTGTTTTTAGTTTGTTTTTAAATTATGTTTCCAATATGTAGAAATATCAATGAAACGCCTAAATTTCCTTCAAATCTGTGTCGTGTTTGGCTGAATTTTCGCTGAGTTTTTTTAAAGGGAGTCTGGGCGACCTTGGGGCGGTGGTTGGGAAACCGATCGCCCCACGCCCATTTTATCGCCGTTGGCCCCCAAGCAGTGCTATTTCAAGCCCCCGGGGGCCCAAATGGCTGGAGATGATCTAATATGTGCAGCTGAATCGATCCTTCTCATACAACCAAAGATTGATTGCCAATAAAACCCTGGGAACTAGACTTAATGTGGCATGCACAAAACTTCTTTTGCGGGGTGGCATGCACAAAACCTTAAAAATGGTGTCAACTAACCTCATTGAATCCATGCAAATTGGAGACATATGGAGAGGAGCAAAGGTGAAACACCAGCGAATTTCGCGGTGGTGTGTGTCAATGCCTTGAGCATCACAACAGCTAGTGCCATCGGCGGTGCACAAGCAACCTTGCTTTCTGAGTTGTTGTTGTCGCGAGCTTCTGCTCGAGAAGGCCATTGTTACCTACATCAACCTTATCTTGCATGTTTCTTCTGATGAAACTAAAACTTGTCAGTCTATATGTCATGAAAATTTCGTTGCAGTACACATGATTGGGGGATTTTGGAGAGGCATGGCACACATGAATGATCTAGGTACGAGATTTCATACGAGAGAGGATTTTAACCAGGTTCAGCCCCGCTATTCTAGGAGTAACACCCTACTTTTGCTAGATGTTTATCTCGTATGAACAATGTTGTTACAGTGATGCTTGGATCTTGTGACGCCCGGATAATCAAGCTACAGTAATCCCCGCTAATGATGCCATGTCACCTCGGTTACTGTGGATAAACTCGCGTTAGTTCGGAACCTAGTTCGAATTCAAACTCAAATCAAGCAAACAATAAAAGTTTTAAATATTAAGACTAAAAATGTTCGGGGTGAGCCAAATAATGCATAGGTAAGTATGGTGGAGAAACCACATTTTTAGAAAGGTTTAATACTCTAAAAAAACATTTTTAAACAATAGCAAAAACAATTAATTAGATGCCTTTTATAAAGTTATAATAATCAAACTAAATTAGTAGTGTGCCAAAATAATTGTGGCAGTGGACTAATTAGTAATACTAATTTAGGTGCTGACTGGGTATTTTATAAAACTAAAATAAAAGAAACTTTAAATGAACTAGAAAAGAAAATTAAATAAAAAGAAAAAGAAAAGAAAAAAAA
>NC_057801.1:101274906-101281750 GCF_018294505.1 Triticum aestivum
CGCACCCCCCCCTGCGGCCACCTCCGGCGCCGGTGCCCTGCCGGGTCCGCCCGTACTGGGCGTGCGCCCGCTCCGGTGCGTCTGACGCCCCCGCCCGCTATCGGCGCCCGATTGGCCCCTATGGGCCACAGACATGTGGGGGCCCCATCCCCCAGAATGTTTTAATAAAAAAAAAGAATTAAAAAAATATACTAAATAATTAAATAAACAATAATAATTAAATTAATTAATTAATTAAGGAATTAATTAAGTTAATTAATTATAATTAAATTAACCTAATCACTAATTAACATAATTAACTGTTAGTTAACTAAAACAGTGTATGACATGCGGGACCCACACGTCGGGTTGACCAAGTCAACCCCGTTGATTGCTGACGTCAGCATGACATCATGCCGACGTCATAAATTCATTTTTCGAATTAACTAATTAATTAATTAAATTCCAGAAATTAATAAAATCTTTAGAAAATCATATCTTTTAATCCGTAACTCGGATTAAATTATTTTCAACATGAAAGTTGCTCAGAACGACGAGACGATTCCGGATACGCAGTCCGTTCGTCCACCACACCCCCCTAACCTATCGAACCCGCAACTTTCCCCCTTCGGCTCCTCTGCCCGAAAACACGAAACACCGGGAATACTTTCCCGGATGTTTTCCCCCCCTTCACCGGTATCATCTACTACCGCGTTAGGGCACACCGAACACCGCGTATTGCCTTGTTATATTTTGTGATGCTTTGTTTGCTCTGTATTCATTATTTCTTCCCCCTCTTCTCTCCGGTAGACTACGAGACCGACGCTGCTGCTGACCAGTTCGACTACGGAGTTGACGACCCCTCTCTCTTGCCAGAGCAACCAGGCAAGCCCCCCCCTTGATCACCAGATATCGCCTATTCTCCTCTATACTGCTTGCATTAGAGTAGTGTAGCAGGTTACTGCTTTCGTTAACCCTATTCTGATGCATAGCCTGACATTGTCGCTACATCTGTTGATACCTTACCTGCAATCCTAAATGCTTAGTATAGGATGCTAGTTTATCATCATTGGCCCTACATTCTTGTCAGTCTGCCTCGCTATACTATTGGGCCGTGATCACTCGGGAGGTGATCACGGGTATATACTATACATACATACATACTATACAGATGGTTACTAAAGTCGGGTCAGCTCATTGAGTACCCGCAAGTGATTCTGACGAGGGGGCTGAAAGGACAGGTGGCTCCATCCCGGTAGAGGTGGGCCTGGGTTCCCGACGGCCCTCGACTGTTACTTTGTGGCGGAGCGACAGGGCAGGTTGAGACCACCTAGGAGACAGGTGGGCCTGGCCCTGTTCGGCGTTCGCGGATACTTAACACGCTTAACGAGATCTTGGTATTTGATCTGAGTCTGGCTACGAGCCTATACGCACTAACCATCTACGTGGGAGTAGTTATGGGTATCCCGACGTCGTGGTATCAGCCGAAGCACTTCAGACGTCAGCGATGGAGCGGCGCGCGCCGGGTTGGACTGCGTTAACGCAACTTCCTTTGTAATGGAGGTTGCTAGGTCTGCTCACCGGCCGCGTACGCAACGTGCAGGTGTGCTCAGGGCGATGGGCCCAGACCCCTGCGCGCTTAGGTTTAGACCGGCGTGCTGGCCTCTCTGTTTTGCCTAGGTGGGGCTGCGACGTGTTGATCTTCCGCGGCCGGGCATGACCCAGGAAAGTGTGTCCGGCCAAATGGGATCGAGCGTGTTGGGCTATGTGGTGCACCCCTGCAGGGAAGTTTAATCTATTCGAATAGCCGTGATCTTCGGTAACAGGACGACTTGGAGTTGTACCTTGACCTTATGACAACTAGAACCGGATACTTAATAAAACACACCCTTCCAAGTTCCACAGACAACCCGGTGATCGCTTTTCCGCAGGGCGACGAGGAGAGGATTGCCGGGTAGGATTATGCTATGCGATGCTACTGGAGATGCTACTTGGAGATGCTATTTGGAGGACTTCAATCTACTCTCTCCTACATGTTGTAAGACGGAGGCTGCCAGAAGCGTAGTCTTCGATAGGACTAGCTATCCCCCTCTTATTCTGGCATTCTGCAGTTCAGTCCACCGATATGGCCTCCTTACACATATACCTATGCATATGTAGTGTAGTTCCTTGCTTGCGAGTACTTTGGATGAGTACTCACGGTTGCTTTCTCCCCCCTTTTCCCCCTTTTCTTTCTTTCTGGTTGTCGCAACCAGATGCTGGAGTCCAGGAGCCAGACGCCACCGTCGACGACGTCTACTACCCCGGAGGTGCCTACTACTACGTGTAGCCCGCTGGCGACGACCAGGAGTAGTTAGGAGGATCCCAGGCAGGAGGCCTGCGCCTCTTTCGATCTGTATCCCAGTTTGTGCTAGCCTTCTTAAGGCAAACTTGTTTAACTTATGTCTGTACTCAGATATTGTTGCTTCCGCTGACTCGTCTATGATCGAGCACTTGTATTCGAGCCCTCGAGGCCCCTGGCTTGTAATATGATGCTTGTATGACTTATTTTATTTGTAGAGTTGTGTTGTGATATCTTCCCGTGAGTCACTGATCTTGATCGTACACATTTGCGTGCATGATTAGTGTACGATTAAATCGGGGGCGTCACAAGTTGGTATCAGAGCCGACTGCCTGTAGGAATCCCCCTTCCAACTCCTTGGCCGAAGTCGAGTCTAGTCGTTTAAAAACTTTTACTAACATGGCTGTGCGGCCCATGGGCCCACGTCGCCATTGGGTGGTATTAGGATCTTTTACTCCTCGATCTTTACTCTGAGATTCTGAACTCTCTTCTATTCGGGTTAAACGATTTTGCTAATAACAAAATTAACTTTAGGTTCTCGCGAGTACTTTCTCCCGGAGAGCCCCTCACTTCAGATGATCGTCTGCTAATCAGAAGAATTCGGAGATACTCTTTGATATTCTCTCGAGACTTTGTGACCATCACTTTTGCTATTCCTGGCCACCAATAAATCCGTATGGATAACTACTTACACTTGCCATTCATACGATCATCCCCCAGTGATCTTGTTATTACAAGATACCCCGAAGTTTTCTCTATTGATCCGAGAATACTTTGTGCCTACTGCCTAGCAGTTCCTTACTACATGAATACCCCCTCAAATAAATACTCGCACTTGTCGAGTATCCACTCATCCCCTGTTGTTCATGTGTTACACAAAATTCTTCAAAATACTATTCGATCTTCCGAGAATCCTCTGGAGCCTTTGGCTCTTGAAATTCTTGCTTGCTTGCATTATGGCTAATCCCATAAGTCTCGTAGTCATATTGACATTCCTTGTCATTATCATTTTGAGTCTGTTGACTCAATATGTTTGCGAATACCCGCAATCATCATTGATCCTTATAAATTACCTTTCCGGCTGAGCTGCCATCCTTTTAATTGGAATTGGTTCTCGACCAATCCAATTGTCTTTGATTGTACCCTAAGGCTATTCAACTTATCCACCCCTAATTAGAGCATTGCTTCTGATCCCTTGATTTGGAAATCATAATTCCTTTGCATTTGACAATTGAGTTAGTCAGTTGTTTCTATAATTTGCTCCCTCTAGTTGAGTACCGATGCTCACGTCAGATCCCTTGTGGACCACCAGATCCTTTGTTGGATTTTATCTGACAACGCCCTTCATATTCAATAACCTTGTGAGCCTTTCCTCGGATACATAATGCCTTTGGTAAATTGTATCGTCTGCTTTCTCAACCATGCTTTGCCTTTGAGCTTGAGTTATTTACTTCTAAAGATTCTGGTATATGATTCTAAGATGCCCAGATGGGTTGAACCTATGCCTTCCTTAATATGTGTGAACTCGAAAGTTTTCACGAGTCGTACTCTTCTGGTATTTTGCCAGATAAAATTTCAACACTACGACTTCGTCGAAAATGAGAGGTGAATGAAAAGGTATGCATTGGAGAAGTGGGAGTCGACCTTGAACCTTGCGTTCATGCCCATGGACTCGGTGTAGATCTTATCATTAAAGCTTCTCTTAAATTAATTATTCCTTTGGTATAAGTTCATCTTATATCTGGGATCTGGCCTTTTGCAATCGTGGTTCCGACCATGTTCCCCTTTAAATTACGTTTCTCGTGCAGGTTTAAGCACTTGTCTTCTGTAGAGCAATACCCCAGTCCAACCTTTACTTTGATCTTGTGTTGAGTATTACCCCCTGGTATCTCGAGATTATCATGGTACTGTTTAACTTCTTATGAGTTCTTCATCAAGTGCTACCTTACCACTGATTCCAATTTTTCACGGGCTCTGAGTTATTAAACACTCAAAGACACCGATAACTGAACTGAGTCCGCTCTACGGTTCAACAACTCTTCAGTAAGCTTCTATAAGTACGAGTTTGTACCCGATCACGCCATTCCTAGCCTGTTTGGCTATATCATTGTCGTGACGATTCTAACGGTGCTACCTGGTCCTTATTCTCGGAGCACCAAATTTCGACGATGAACTAACCTTACGTCGATTTTCCTCGTCATATCCTTTCACCTTAACCAACAAGCTTGAGTTCGAGTTTGTGACGTACCCTTGGTTCCAATAACCTTTCACTTCCTCATTACTTTGACTTGATGTCGTCGCCGATCGATTACATCTTCATGAACTCTCGCGACAAAGGTTTCGAGATCGTCAACATTCTGAGCTCAACCAGGATATCAATTGGATTCATGATGAGAAATACCATCCTTGCCTCGATGAATTGTATTATCATCGACCACTTTATTGCCTTCCCACCAACACAAGCTTGTTCATGTTTGGTGTTATACTTTGAGTTCCTTGCTGTCCAGCAATTGATCTTCCTTACCTCGGAAGTATTACCATCTCTTTTTGTCAAGAATGTGGTGAGAATTTCACCACCTCTTAATAATTCTTGATATCATAATACTTCTTGCCATCTTCGTTCACTCCTTGGTCCCCGTATTGTTTTCAACCGGAATACCGACAATGGAGCTATGACGTGTGAATTCAAAACTTCTAGCAACCCTATTGCTTTGAAGTGAATGGGCGATAGTTCATTCTAAGTCCTTCGCTAATTGAATCACCATTCTGACATTGGTCGTGCAACCCAATCCACATTTCGGGCGCACCTTTCAACCAATGTTTAATTGTGTATGTTTTTCTCGAGCATACTTCCTTATATCAGTTGATCTGACAAATGTTATCTCCTTGTTCACTTAATGGTGGAAATCCATCTTTGGGAAATCTCGATGGATTATCGCTGAGCCCATCAGCCACCTCCTCCTCTCCTTGGTTTAATGATGAACTATTGTTCAGGAACCCACTCCCATAGTTCATTTCCTGAGAATCCTGAAATGTCATTTCATCTATTTGTGTTGCACCTTTTATTCTCGGACATCCTGAGCCTGAGGTATCTTGACACCAATCATATCTGAATCTCGGTCAGATATGATGGTTGGGACAACTTTCCAAGAGTCATGATGTTGATCCTTTGATGACCCGGTAACATGATGTCATGCCTAGCACCCCCCCCCGGCTGGAGGACCTATCATTATAGATTCCTTTTCAGCAAGGTTATCCATTCATCCATGAGGGAATTGTAATACTGATTCTACAAGTTATTCCAGATGGATCCTTCGTGATTCCAAAGTCTGATCTTCACCTGAAGGCCATGTCAATGCTATCTCGAAGCATGTCTGCGATACTCTGATTTTCAACAAGAACATCCGAAGCCCAATGCTAAATGTTTCTTGCTCAATTATCCAAACACCGCTGTATGGGTGATGTCATGAAAAAAAATCCTCTCCCCTACCTAAAGAGTTTTCTACATTATATCCTGACATGGATATCATGCTCTGCTTGTCCTTGGGAAGGATATACCCTTGAAATATGTGTTTAAACCTATTTTCCTTTCCATTGATTTGTTTAATCTGATGATCATGTTTTCCTACCATTGTTGATTTAACCTTTCTTGTGATCTATATGATCTGAGCAGTAATATTCTCCTGCTTATGTAAACACCTCGGTGTACAACTCTGCCAGCGAGACCCTGTTACCTTTGTTGGTGACATTTCGGTAACCACCGATGGACGAGAACTTTGCCTACTGGTCCGCCTCGTTCAACGAGCAGGAAAATGGTTCTCTTTGTCCCTCGCCCTTGGTATCGACATTGTTGACAACAAAACCGACATGCTATCCTCTGACATACCTTGTTATCTTGACCGTGCAAATATTAGCGCCTTCCTGCTTTTAACCCACATGGTGGGCCCATAACCCACAGTTCTATAGGATCGAAACCTGACTCTCCTATACACCCTGTTGCCAAAGTTATTCCTAGAGCTTGACTTCGAATGTAATGTGCGAGCCACCTTCCTAGTGATCAATTTTGGTATCGGACACAATACTTATTCCCGTTGCTCTGAACCCCATTCACACTCTGTTTCAGGCAATGAACGATTGCCTATCCATTTTAAACTTCTTATTGCACCTTCTTACTTTGCTCTCGATGTGTTTCATTTGTTCAACTCGAGAGATACTCATATGTTCATACTTGGGAAACCCCCAGAAGATTTTCCCTTATAACATCCTATCGTTGTAGAGCTGCCCCTTACCTATTCGTAAGTACGATGGAGATCCCGAAGAAAGGATGACAAATTGATCATGGTGACTTGAAGCAGTGAAATGAAGACATCAACGAAAGGGATCAACCTCTTCGAGAAGAGCAAGCCAGGATGAGAAGATCCATTAGAATATCGTAGCCAGAACTTTCCCCTTACTCCCCTCTTAAATCTCGGGACGAGATTTCTTGTAGTGGAGGAGAATTGTGACGCCCGGATAATCAAGCTA
>NC_057801.1:101283217-101283801 GCF_018294505.1 Triticum aestivum
CGGCGCCGGTGCCCTGCCGGGTCCGCCCGTACTGGGCATGCGCCCGCTCCGGTGCGTCTGACGCCCCCGCCCGCTATCGGCGCCCGATTGGCCCCTATGGGCCACAGACATGTGGGGGCCCCATCCCCCAGAATGTTTTAATAAAAAAAAGAATTAAAAAAAATATACAAAAATAATTAAATAAACAATAATAATTAAATTAATTAATTAATTAAGGAATTAATTAAGTTAATTAATTATAATTAAATTAACCTAATCACTAATTAACATAATTAACTGTTAGTTAACTAAAACAGTGTATGACATGCGGGACCCACACGTCGGGTTGACCAAGTCAACCCCGTTGATTGCTGACGTCAGCATGACATCATGCCGACGTCATAAATTCATTTTTCGAATTAACTAATTAATTAATTAAATTCCAGAAATTAATAAAATCTTTAGAAAATCATATCTTTTAATCCGTAACTCGGATTAAATTATTTTCAACATGAAAGTTGCTCAGAACGACGAGACGATTCCGGATACGCAGTCCGTTCGTCCACCACACCCCCCTAACCTATCGAACCCGCAACTTTCCCCCT
>NC_057801.1:101284997-101301321 GCF_018294505.1 Triticum aestivum
AGCGTGTTGGGCTATGTGGTGCACCCCTGCAGGGAAGTTTAATCTATTCGAATAGCCGTGATCTTCGGTAACAGGACGACTTGGAGTTGTACCTTGACCTTATGACAACTAGAACCGGATACTTAATAAAACACACCCTTCCAAGTTCCACAGACAACCCGGTGATCGCTTTTCCGCAGGGCGACGAGGAGAGGATTGCCGGGTAGGATTATGCTATGCGATGCTACTGGAGATGCTACTTGGAGATGCTATTTGGAGGACTTCAATCTACTCTCTCCTACATGTTGTAAGACGGAGGCTGCCAGAAGCGTAGTCTTCGATAGGACTAGCTATCCCCCTCTTATTCTGGCATTCTGCAGTTCAGTCCACCGATATGGCCTCCTTACACATATACCTATGCATATGTAGTGTAGTTCCTTGCTTGCGAGTACTTTGGATGAGTACTCACGGTTGCTTTCTCCCCCCTTTTCCCCCTTTTCTTTCTTTCTGGTTGTCGCAACCAGATGCTGGAGTCCAGGAGCCAGACGCCACCGTCGACGACGTCTACTACCCCGGAGGTGCCTACTACTACGTGCAGCCCGCTGGCGACGACCAGGAGTAGTTAGGAGGATCCCAGGCAGGAGGCCTGCGCCTCTTTCGATCTGTATCCCAGTTTGTGCTAGCCTTCTTAAGGCAAACTTGTTTAACTTATGTCTGTACTCAGATATTGTGTAATTCCTTCTTTTGCCAATACGATAAGCCGAACATCTCAGCTGTGATTCTGTTTTGACCAATGGCAATTCTTTTTTGGCCTTGTGCACCCTCAACTTCTTTTCTTGAGATTTGGCACTCTGTTTTTTAACAATTGGTTGCTCCACTTCTTTGCCTTTTGTAGCCAATGTCAATACTTTAATTGGTTCTTTGTTATTTGAGATCAAATTTGAAGTAGCACACTTACGACCATCTTTTTTAACGCGATATACTTGCTCAACCACCTCCTTTTTTAAAGCAATTTTTTCCTCACTTATCTTCTGATATTTTTCCAATAGTTGCGCGAAAGTGACTTTCAACTTTTTACCTTTGTGCTTACCTTGGCCTTTGCTTGCATCGATCTTTGGATTTTCTTGTTGCCCCCCAGTACTTGGCGTCTCCATTGCAACTTTGATGGAATTTTTTCCCTCAAGAATATTATTATTGTTCTCTTGAACAACTTCCTTATTTGAAGGCTTGATCCCAATATCTGTAGTTTTTACCTTCTCATGTTTAAATGGATCAGCTTGAAGCAACCGATACAAAAACCGTTTGCCATCAGGACCAATCGGAATAGACTCCTCGTCTCTTTGTGTCTCAACTAATTTCAATCTTCCTTTATCAATGGCCGATTTAACTATTTGAGGAAACATGTTGCAATCCTCAAAATTATGCTCGGACGAATCATGGGAGTTACAATACATTCATCCCTGGATAGATGGCTTGACATGGTGATAAAAATTTCTAATATAATTATTTCTCAACAACAATTCAAAGATTTGATCACATATGTTTGAATTGAAGGTATTTTTTTATTTTCTAGCCGATCTTGCTGTGAGAACGGCTTTGGAGTTAAGCATATGAATGGTTCAGATTTTGTATCACCCCATTTGGCTATGAATTTTATTTTGCATTCTTTTACTGATGTCTTTGGATAAGATATTATACTAGCATCAGTTTTCTGAAAAGAATCTAAACTTGGCTTTAAGTTTCTGAAACAAAAATAGTTAGAACATACATGCCTCAATTGAGACCAAGGGCAAGTCAAGTACGAAATAAGCAAAGCTACCCGAGTATATATTAACTTTAGATAAAGAAATGGTAATTATGAGGAATTTTTTCAAGTACGAAATAAGCAAAGTTACTTATGAGGAATTGTAATTTACTTGTAATCAATTTTCAAGTACGAAATAGCATATCCTTCAAGTACGAAATAAGCAAAGTTACTTATGAGGAATTTTCTAATAGATGCATCAACAATGAAGTTCTGACACAATCTGAAAATAGGTAAATTATTTGCTAAACATACCTCTTCAAATATGTTGGGAGAGCATGATGGTGGTGCGACTTGAACAATATCTTGCTCCGTATTTGGATGGCTCCCCAACGCCTCTTCATCATCCTTTTCTTGATTCCTTGCATCATTACATTGAAGATTTTTGACGGCCCAACTTTGTTCGGCTACTTGTTCTTGTCCTTGAGGCTTGTCAATTTCTGTGGCACGAAACTCATAGGGTAGGAAGTAGGTTCCATTAACTTCAGAAAAATCAAGTATGGTCATTTTTCTATGGTTGCCATGCCCTTTCTCAATAATGCTTGCCTCTTTGGATTTGATGGACTCGGAATATATACTACTTGATTCGGCTTTTTCAACCGAAGCACTTTCATGTTCCAAAACACCCTTCTTTTCATTAATACCGCCAATTGGCAGTGCTTCTTTTATCTGAGCCAATTCTTTTTCTATTTGTTTCTGGCGGCGAGTGGCAAAATTGGCATTAAGCCTTTTCTCAAGTTCAGCCCACTCCGGATATGATTGCCCCCCCCCCCCCAATGCTTTTAGATTCTTTCGGCAATGACACATGGGTATTGCCGAAACTTTGCAATTGTGTAGGGGGTGTATAATATGATGCGGTACTTGGTGAAGGCATATGCATTGTTGTAAAACCATATTTTTGCTTGCCAATTTCACTAATTTGTAAAGATTCGTCTTCTTGTAAAATCCTATCTTTTATTGCATTATAATCAGGAACTAACCCCTTATTATGTTCTTCAAGGAAAAGAGCACTAATCTTGTTATTTCGGGCTATATCCCTTTTTAACATAGCCACTTCCCATTCTGTAAGGGATTGCTCCGCAATATTTTTAGATTCTTTTGGCAATGAGGTGTTGCCGAAGTTATGCAATTGCGTAGAGGATGCATTATACGCAACAATATTAGATGATGGCATGTGCACTCTGAGGGAGTCCTGGACTAAGGGGTCCTCAGGCGTCTGGTCTATTGAATGTGGGCTGAACTATTGGGCCGTCAAGATACAAGACAGAAGACCACTTCTCGTGTCCGGTAGGGACTCCCGTACACGTGGATGGCAAGTTTAGGTGTACGGATATGCTATTTTCTTTCTGTTAAATCGGCTTTGTACAACCCTAAGCCCCTCCGGTGTCTATATAACCAGATGGTTAGATTGAAGGCAGGATCATAACATTACTAGGATAGCCAAGATAGGGTTTAGCCATTACGATCTTGAGGTAGATCAACTCTTGTAACCCCTATACCCTTCGAATATAATCAAGCAGGAGTAGGGTTTTACCTCCATTAAGAGGGCCCGAACCTGGGTAAACAATGTGTCCTTCTGATCATAGTTACCATTGATCCTCAGACATATAGCTTGGCCCCCCCTACCCGAGATCCACCGGTTTTGACACCGACACACTTCTGGAATTTTTTCACTTATTCAGCTATGACCATGAAGGTGCAGAGCCGAATTATGAGCATCTACAATTGTACACGGTGCCGATAAATTACTAACATGAGGTGTAGCATATGACGGTTGAGAGTAACTGGCCGAATAGCCATTAGTAGCATGGCCAATTCTCTCATTCATCGGCATGGTTGGATTAGTATATTAAACATTAGTTGCCGATGAATAAAAGGGTGAAACACTTTCTTGCATGGCATTGGAAATTCTAACACGAGGTGTTTCAAATTTATTAACTGAACTCACCATGTTGTTCATCGGCATAATGATTTGTGGGGTTGCCGATGCATGAGAGTTGGGATACATATGGTGCATGTTACTAGTATCATAAGAAGTTGAAGCATGTAAATTACTTTGAATCGGCCCTTGCACGTAGTTAGATGCATGATTGAAAAAACATGGGCAGGCCGATAGAGCATACTCATTGAATGATCTAGTAAGATTGTATGAATTATTTGCATCTACACAAGGGGATTGGGTATTCATATTACCTTTGTAGACTTTAAACCCTAGATGACGATCACTTTGTAGCAAGAATGGGCTGGAGGCCGTTCAAAGCTTCGTCCCCAACGGAGTCATCAAAAAGTGTGTTCGCACACGAAGATGTTACCGTGTACCCTCAACGCTGGGGGTGATGTGCCGCAGCTCACGTCAAAGGAGACCCGTCCGGAAGCGCGGTACACAAGCAATCCGGCAGGCGCTTTTGTAGACCCAAAACTCCACATGCCCGGGAGGGACCCCGTCAGGGCGTGCGACAGCTATGCGCTGCCCTAGGTCGACCTGGTCGCCCCTAGGGCCTCGAGGTTCACTGCCCTGCAATAAGAAGAACGAATGAAGAACGAGGAAGAAGAAGAACTAGGGTTAAGGAGAAAAGATAAAATATAAAAAATGGTAGATGATTTGTTCGATTGTGTGTTGTTCAATTGACCGCCACCTCTCATCAATTTATGAGGCGGCTGGACTTCCCGTACAAGAAAGGGACTCCAAATCATGTTCAAATCTTTCCACTTGAACATCAATTTTGTTTTTATGTCCCACGGGCCACAAACAACCTCGGCTGAAGATGAGCCCAAAGAAAAATTTGACCATTTTGACAAGACGAACAACTATCGTGTTGAACGCTTTTCGATTCGAAGCCATCTTGAGGGCCAAATACCTCACGCAAAACAGCCGATTGGTGGCGCTACCCATCACACATGTGTGTGATGGGGCGCGCCATATTTTGCCTGCTGATAGGGCTGCATTCTGATGGCTCTAACTTTTGCATACAAACTTGGATTGAACTAGTTTTATATCAAAATTGTCCGTTTCGACAATACACACAACTTTGGTGTTTAAACATTTTCCATCAAGAGGTCATCTTAATTGAGTTTCATGCCATTCTTTAATCTGGTGTCAACATGAGCATCTTTGAACTTGTCATAACTATTGCATAAGAGCTCCGTTTTCTACCATGTTCATATCCATCTCAATCTTTTTAAAGAGAGCCATCCGGAGGTGACTGAGGGAGTCCTGGATTAGCGGGTATCCGGACAGCCGGACTATATACTTTGGCCGGACTATTGGACTATGGAGATACAAGATTCAGGACTTCGTCTCGTGTCCGGATGGGACTCTCCCTGGCGTGGAAGGCAAGCTTGGCAATTCGGGTATTAGATCTCCTTCTCTGTAACCGACTCTGTGTAACCCTAGCCCCCTCCGGTGTCTATATAAACCGGAGGGTTTGGTCCGTAGGACGAGAACAATCATAATCTTAGAATAGCTTCTAGGGTTTAGCCTCTATGATCTCGTGGTAGATCAACTCTTTTAATACTCATATCATCAAGATAAATCAAGCAGGAAGTAGGGTATTACCTCCATCGAGAGGGCCCGAACCTGGGTAAATATCGTGTCCCCAGCCTCCTATTACCATTAGCCTTAGACGCACAGTTCGGGACCCCCTACCCGAGATCCGCCGGTTTTGACACCGACATTCACTACAAAAAAATACACTTCCATGATGATACGTGTTTGTCATAGTAGGTCGCGTTTTCTGTCCTGCATGTACATCCATGACGATTTTATGACAGAATCAAGATAGTCATACCTATGCTGTCGTAGAAGTGTTCCATGATATTACCAAAATTATCGTCACGGAAGTGTCCACTTCCATGACGATAAATCGCGCGTCACATAAGTACTTCCGTCAAGGGTGACCGACACGTGGCATCCACCGTAACAGAACACCGTTAAGCTGCCGGGTCGGGTTTTGGATTCGATAACCTGTTAACAGTCCCGACCAATGGGGATTTTCCACGTGTAAAATCATCATTGGCTGGAGGAAACACGTGTCGGCTCATCGCTGGGATAGATGTCATCCACTCATTGGACAGAAGGTGCCTATGATACGTCGACACGTGGCACAACCCAACAGAGGCCCATTCCTGTGAAAAGTCCGGCCTATTTGACTTGGTCAAAAGGTGGTGGGCCGGCCCATGGAAAGCATGTTAACGGCCTGTTCGCATATAGCCCATTTATAGCCTGCTAACCCAAGGCCCGTTACGCCCTATTCGAATTAGGCCCAGTAGTGTCATCTGGGCCATCCAATATGATTCTAGACCATTTTCGCTTTTGGCCCATGTATGGCCCATGACGTCTTTCGGCCCATATGAGGCCCTATGTAACTCTTGGCCTATTAACGACCCGTGGTGAAACTGGCCCGTAATGAATAGTGTACCACTTTACACCCATTAACGGCCCGTGGTGACACTGGCCCGTAAAGAACAGTGTATCACTTTATACCCATTAACGGACCGTTATTCCATTGGGCCATTTCCAGCCCATGTTATCTTTCGGCCTTCTCAGAGCCCATTTATTCTTGGGCTCATTTCCAGCATTCGTTTACTTACGGCCCGTTACTGTCATTTTTTGCTTGTGGGCCAAATTCAGCCCGTGGTTACAGTCGGCCCGTTTGTGGTCCATTAATATGTTGGGCCGTTTTCATAGCTTCATCAAATACGGCCTATTAACGATGGCCCGTTATGGTCGACCCATGAATGGACGATTCCAACTCTAGCCCGTTTACGGCCAGAATGTAGTCTGTTTGGCCATGTTTGGCCAATCGATCATACGGCCCATATAAGGCCCATTGATGATACGGCCCGTAGAAGGCCCATTGTTTCTACGGCCCGTAGAAGGCCCACTGTTCCTACGGCCCGTAGAAGGCCCACTGTTCCTACGGCCCGTAGAAGGCCCACGGTTTCTACAGTCCATAGGAGGCCCAGTGTCACTACAGTAAATATTAGCCCATGGTTATTGTGGCCTAGTTTTAAAAAATAGGTTATTGCAGCCACTAGCAAACCGTGGAAAAAGAACTGCACTAACTAGCAAACAAATAAACAAGACAACCACGAAATAAATAAGCAAGCAACTTACACTAGGCTATCATGGCTATTACACATATTACATCCACTGGGCATCAAAGTTTGCCACGAGTGCAAATATAGGGAACACAGCAGCATATAAACACCGTAGCAAAACAAGTCCGGAACTGAAACCACTTTAGAAGAGCTCAAGAAACAATATCCCGGGTACCCATAATGCTGGCAAGATGCTTAGCAAGCTTATTAACTTTCTCTTGTTTGGCCCTTAAGTCCTCCAGCACTTGTTGTTGCACCAGAAAGTATGCATCTGAATTCTGCAGGGACTTCCTCAGTCCTTCGGCTTCCTGTCTCATAACATCTGATCGATGTCTTTCAACTTGAAGTTGAGACTCATGAAGCCGAACTGATTCAGGCAACGAGTTCGAAGAGCTGGTGCCATGTCACATCCCTAGCTTCTGGCAATGCACTAGTGCTAGTCTTTGGTGATGCATCATGTTTACTTTTACAGAAACCTGAAATGGGGATTTCCTAAACCCTAGCATCAAAGGAATTCACTAGGTTCAACTAAAATATTTTCAGTGAGTCCAAATGGCTTTCAAAAATGTTCATCATTTCTGGAAAATGCTAGAACCTTAACCAGAGGTGTTGCACATTTTTCCATGACATATTTGGTCACTAAATTAAATCATATAGTATTTGCATTTGGGCATTTAAATGCTATTAAATAATTTAAATGCTCAAATAATCCCAAATTGAAATGTTTACTGTAGGATATATTTCCAACAGTGGTCATGAGCAGTTGCATGATTTTTGGGATTGATTTAGTATTTTTAATAAAGCCACAAAGCCGCAGAAAAATAGAAAACAGAAAGAATTAGAAAGAGAGAGCGAGAGAGAATACCTGGCCAAACCCCTGTAGCTGGCACAGCCCACCACCTGGCCCTACCAGTCATCCTCCTCCTTGGGACAGAAGGATGCCGGGCGTGTGCCCCGCGCATGCGGCCACGCGCCTCGGCCACCTCCTGCTTCTGCCGACGCCCTGGACCGGTTAAAGCCGCCACGCACCCCCTGGCCATCTCCTTCTCCCTCCCGTGGCGATTCCCCTCTCTACATCTCTCCCACCTCCTCTGTTCTCCCCACCGAGAGCCGCCGCTCCGCCGCTCACCATTGCCGCGCCCAGAGCCACCTCCTCGCCCCTCTGATGTGCCTAGGAGCTCCGCCTTGTATCCGAGAAGCTCTAGCACGATGCACACGACGACGGGTGCCCTGAAGCCACGCCATCTCCGCCGTCTTCATCGCCACGGCCGGCGATCGCCGTCGCTCGATTCGCAGCACCGAAGACGCCCCCGAGCTCGCTGACCACCTCATCATCCTCCCTGTGAGCTCCTGCTGCTTTCTCTTTGCTCGCCCCCTCCGTTCCTGTCCCCTAGCTCCGTTTTCCGACGGTGGCCGAGGTCACCGCCGTCGTGCCATGTCGTTGCCGTGGCAACAGCCGCCTCCACCCGATTTTTAGCGCGTTGTCGTGCTCACCGAGCTCCCAGGAGCCGAACGCGTTCCCCAGATCCTCCTGTCGTGCTCCGCAGCCCCATTCTGCTTGATGCCGTAGCTCCGATCGCCGCCTAAGTGGTCGCCGCCGTCGACCTGGGCCTCCCTATGCCCAGCTGCGTGCGCCCCTAGATGCGCGGGAGCACGGGCTCCCTCCTGGTGCCCTCAGCGCAACCAGCCGCGGCCTGTAGAGCCACCCCGACCAACTCCGGCGAGCTCCCGCCGCTGCTGTGGTCGCCGGCGTAACGTGCTGACATGGCGCCGGTTAATTAGTGCTAATGACCTAGCTAACCACCCCTGGAGCCACTACCAGGTGGTCCCTAGTGCCTAAACTAGTTAGTTTAGTTTCTTTGTTAAATTAGCACTAATCACAGTGGGCCCCGCCTGTCAACTTTGACTTGGCCACGTCAGCTTTGACCGGGTCCCACATGTCAGCCTCTGTAGCTGACTCTGTGTCGCTGACCATTGGACCCCACTGGTCAGGTTTGACCTGGTCAGCCGTAGTTGACCTGCTAATGTCATGGTGAGGCAATGCTGACGCAGTTAATCATTTTCTGGATTTATAAATAATTCAGAAAATTCCAGAATATATCCAAAACTTCAAAAATTCATATAAATTCAACAGTAACTCAGAATGAAATAATTTATATATGAAAAATGATCAGAAAATCCAATCTATCCATCTGTACCATTTTCATGCATGATAGAACAACTTATGACTACTGTTTAGGACAATTCAATTAAATGGCATTTAAATAACCACATGTGGAGTTTGAATTTGAATCTTGGATTCAAACCAACTTCATTTAATCTGGTTTTAGTTGCATTAGCACAAAACCACATCATATTGCCATGTCACATTCATGCATCATATTGTTGCATTGCATTGATTGTGTTCTCCCTTGTTTGCCGGTATTTGCCCCCTCTCAATAGACGTGTACCCATGATGTGATCGATGACACCGATGAAGAACTATACTATCTTCAGAAGTGCCAGGCAAGCAAAACCCCCTTGATCATTCCGATACAATCCCACTCTCTCGCTCCTGCTCTCTTTTATTGCATTAGGACAACAACGATTCAACTGTTACATGCTGCGGTAGTTGAACCCCTTTCCTCTGCACGACCTGTCATTGCCACAGTAAATAGATGAAACCCACTAGCATGAGTAGGAGTTGTTTGAGCCCTGATGTGCCTACTCATTCATGCTTGTTTGTCATGCCTGCTATTGCTTAGAGTTGAGTCAGGTCTGATTCATCAGGGATGAATCGGAGGTGTGTGAACATGTCCTACTATTGAGAGCTAAGTGTGTGAACACGATTTGGTAAAGGTAGCGGTGAGAGGCCATGTAGGAGTACATGGTGGGTTGTCTCATTGGAGCCGTCCTCAGGAACTGAGGTCTGTGTTTGTGATCCATGAACAGTTACTACCACACATTGGGCTCCGGGCGCTCCAAGCTCTCTCGACTTATTAATCAACTCAATCTCTGTCCAGGAGTTGCAACTAGTTTCTGGTGTTTGTAGGTAGTGTTAGTAGTCTACCAAGTGGCACCCGGTACAGGTGGGCTTGTGACAGACTAGGCATAGTGGCACGGTGTACCAAGTGGCACCCGAATGGTGGGCTTGGGAACCCTGCTCACATCGTTTGGGGCCGTGAGCGACACCCCGGCCGGATCTCCTTGCGGATGGAACCCGAATAGGCAATAAACCTGGACGAGAGACTTGTGTGGTTAGTCAGGTCGTGTCCGACACCCTCGCTGGGCTTCCGCTTGAAGGTTGCCGAGTACATGTCGTGTAAACGGCCGTAAGTGGTGAGAGCGTGTGTGAAGAAGTACACCCCTGCAGGGTTAATATGATCTATTCGAATAGCCGTGTCCGCGGTAAAGGACTTCTGGGTTGCCTGTACAGTTCATAGACAAGTGAAAGTGGATACTCTAAAATGCGCAAAATAAGCGTGAGTGCTATGGATGACGTTCTCGTAGGGAGACGGGAGCGGATCCATAGTGGTGTATTGATATGGTGAATATGTGGACTCGTGTGCGCCACCTCAAAGAGTTACTTGCAGTCGTAGTTCAGGATAGCCACCGAGTCAAAGCTGGCTTGCTGCAGTTAAACCCCACCATCCCCTTTGTTGATACTGATGCATATGTAGATAAATCTGATGTAAGTCTTGCTGGGTACATTTGTACTCACGTTGCTTAATTTATGTTTTTGCAGAGAGACTTCAGTCTCGCTAGTAGTTCCACGTGGACTTCGACGTTTAGCTTGTTACCTCAGCTACGATCTTGTGCCCTCGGCAGGATCTGATAGACAGTCAGGCTTCTTAGCCTTTTTCTTTTGTAGATGTCTGCACTCAGACATGTTAAGCTTCCGCTTGTGCTTGACTTGTTTGCTCTGAATGTTGGGTCATGAGACTCATGCTTGTAATATCTCGCTCCTCGGAGCCTATTGAATAAAATACTTAAGTGGTAGAGTCATGTTGTGATGCCATGTTGTATTTGCACATATCGAGCATATTGTGTGTATGTTATTGAAATGCTTGGTATGTGTGGGATCTGACTATCTAGTTGTTTATCCTTGGTAGCCTCTCTTACCGGGAAATGTCTCCTAGTGCTTCCACTGAGCCCTGGTAGCTTGCTACTGCTCCGGAACACTTAGGTTGGCCGGCATGTGTCCTTCTTCGTTCATGTGTCTGTTCCTTCGGGGAAATGTCACGCGGTGTCTACCGGAGTCCTGTTAGCCTGCTACAGCACGGTTTACCGGAGTCCTGCTAGCCCAGTTGCTATAGCCCGGATTCACTCGCTGATGATCGACACGTTCCTTGTTGGGGCATGTATGCCTGTCCCTGTAAGTTAGTGCCACTTTGGGTTTATGACTAGCCATGTCAGCCCGGGTTCTTTGTCATATGGATGCTAGCGGCACTATCATATACGTGAGCCAAAAGGCGCAAACGGTCCCGGTCCTGGTAAAGCGACACCCGTGGGAATACCGTGCGTGAGGCCGCAAAGGGATATGAGGTGTTACATGCTAGATTGGTGTGGCATAGGATCGGGGTCCTGACATGCCAGCAGTGGTAGCCAGTAACTCGAACACTACATCAAGACAGGACTTTGGGGTTGTCTCAGTGTCTTCAATATAGTTTTTATTAGCTTTCTTAGAGAACAACAGGGATGTCTCACTATCTTGAACCATATCTCCATTACTTCCTTTACCATTGCATAACAGGGTACTCTTCTCCAATATTTTATCCGCCTTCTAAAAGAGAAACAAACAAACACATCTCAGGTTTACAATGTAGTATATGAAACTCATTTTGGTAAACCAGTTCAGTAGTAAGGTGGGCAGGATAACAACATGAAAGAAACATATATCTATGTAGTATGGTCACTGTATGGTCTATATCATTCTAGTTTATGTTGCCAAATCAAGATAGATACAGTTTGAATCATATCTATTTAAGACAAAGCAGCATAGACAGGATATAAGTGTGGGAAACTACACAGTAATAACAACACTTGTAATGTGCATGGCATGAGAACATAAATGTTTATTCAATTGAAACTTAAATCAACATAGAGCAAGTTACAACAGCAAACATCCAAACACGTTAAAGAAACAGGTTTAAAACATACATGTTGCGCCGTTGGAGTTTCAATTGCATCCTTTAAATTTGAAATTAGTTGGTATCAGTAAATACAGTGATGCAAGAGCAAAGTAGTATGAACCATAGCTACAGAACCTGACCTGAGAACAATTCTTCTTCTGCTTTAAGCGTTGACTTCGGGTTCAGAGTGGTGGTCCTCGTGATTTGGGCACTGCAGTTGCCTTACTAACTGCTCGTGTTTGGGTGCTCTATGGTGGAGACGGTGATGTGTCAACGGGAATTGGGTGTCTATCTGCTAGGGTTGGGGTTAGAAGGGGTGTAGCTGGTTCTCTATCCAACTGGGTAGGGGTACAATCTGCATGAGTGTGTGTTATGTGTGGTGGGGCTCGTTCTTGGGCAAGTACAACCGTGGTTCTATCTGCATTGACAGGTAGCACGATCTTATCTGAAGACCATGTTTTTACTCCCACAGATACTGCCATCACTCCCTCCAATTGAAATGGATGATAAACAAGAAAAGTAATTGAATGTACATACATTGTAAGATATACAGGTGCAATGGATAATGGGGAAGAAAACAGGGCATGAAATAATTTACATTTATGTTGTCTAAGCAAACAGAATAGCAGGACATAATTTCACATATATGATGGCTAATTAAACAGGATAGCATGACACAATTTCACATGTATGATGGCCAACTAAATAGGATAGAATGACATACTTCAAAATATGATGACTATGTAAACAGGATGATATGATATAACTATACGATGTGTCTATTAAAGTGGTTGGCATGCCATAAATCACAAACATGATGTCGATGGAACCATGATGGCATGATATAATTCACGGATAGAATGACACAATTTAAAATATGATGACTATGTAAACATGATGAGACGATATAACTATATTATGTCTTTAGAAAATGGGTTGGCATGCCATAATTCAGATACATGCTGTCTATGTAAACATCATGGCATGACATAATTCAAATATATGATTTATATACTAAGGAAGTGAGAAGAGGGCAATCGCATATATGATGTGTCAACTAAGGAGATGGCATTCAATATTGTGTATATGATGTAAAAACTAAGCATTGCAATACAACATATGCATTATGTGAGTAATATAACCCTGCCAAGTTTGAGCATACACCTCAGGGGGATAATAGGACTGGTCATCTGCCTCTGAATCCTCCTCTGAAGAGCTATCTGTAACCAGCAAGATATCTGCTTCAGCAGGTAGCATTATCTGCTCTGAAGACCTTGTTTTCACTCCAGATTTCTCCATCACCAATTCAAATGGCTGATGCACAGGAAGAGCAGTTGAATATACAAACATTGTCGACAAAAGCAATGAGAAATACAAAAAAAGGACGACCTGATATAATTCACATATATGACGCTTGCCTAAACAGCATGGCATTGCATAATTCACATACATAATGCCTTGCATCAAGATAACATTGCATAATTCACATATATAATGTCTTGCAACAAGATGGCATTGCATAATTCACATATATGGTAATTAGACACTAAACAGGTGGCATTCACACAAAGCATGTCTAAACTAAGCAAATGACATAACAATGCAAGATACCATACGCACAATATGAGTAACATAACCCTGCCAAGTTAGGGCATGCACCTCAGGGGGGAAATATGACTGGTCATCTGTCTCTGAATCCTCCTCTGAGGAGCTATCGGTAACCAGCAAGACATGCGCTTCGTCAGATAGCATTGTCTGCTCTGAAGACCTTGTTTCCACTCCAGATTTTTCCATGACAGCGCCGAATGGCTGATGCACAGGAAGAGTAATTCAATGTACTAAATTGTTGAAAAATTTAACACGTAATAAAAAAATGATGGCATGATATAATTCACATATAAGATGACTGGCTAACCAGGGTGACATTGCAAAATTCACATATATGATGCCTGGCTAGACAAGATGGCATTGCATGATTCACATATACGATAAAGAAACTAAACAGATGGCATTGACACAAAGCATGTCTAAACTAAGCAGATGACATATTTAATGTATATAGTAAGCAATGCAAGGCACCATATGCATGATATTACCAACATCAGCATGCCAAGTTAGAGCGAAGACCTCATGGGGTAAATAGGAGTGGTCTTGTCCTTCTGAATCCCCCTCAGAACAGTTATCTTCCTCTTGATTACGATCCGAAATGGGTGGAGGTGGGGCTGCCTTTGCGCCCACCATGGAACAACGTCTGCATGAAATTTTATTGCCACGCAAGGCTCGTCTATTTTGCTCTATATGATCAGTTCCATTGTGTACAATAACTGGCATGCATAGGAATAAAACATAGTGAGATTATGTAAGGAGTGCATGCACAAATCCAGAGTGATGGTAGCAAACTGTGGATAGACCCAAAACCAATGATAGCAGGCAGATAATAGCTTTAGTTAAAAAATATAGATAATGGCTCTTTTAATGTTTGTTTGCACCCAACATGAAACTCATAGTAGACACCAGAGATTAACCAGATAGTACACATATAGTACTGATTGCTGCCCCAATACGTACCCCACAACCATTTAGAAACTCAAGTTTCAGCATTAGTTTGGACCTGAATCGGAGTCTAATAGGTGAAAATGACGATAATGTAGCATGTCATCATATTAAGCGACGCATAACGTAAGCAGACACGGAAGAGTGCGACCTCTCTTGCGGACCCGTGTAGTCCTCAAGGTCATCTGCTCAGTTGATGATGGTATTGCTGTTGTCGTGGCTGCCAGCAGCGGGGAAGAAGATCTGAGGCAGCAAAAGATAGTCTGGAGAGCGGATCCCTGCTGTGGTGAACCCTTCCTTCGTTGGAGCAGCTAAGCTGGGGTGGAACACAGCGCCGCAGGAGCAGGACAAACCACACAAGGTTTTCTTTGACACATATCTGTAACAGAAGTAATTGAGTAAGGGCTTGTTTGAATTTGAGGATTCTAACAATGCATGGATAGGAAATAGATAGGAATAGGATAGGAATGCACGTGCAAAACAGAGAATTTAAAAACACAGGATTTCTGCGAATCTGGGTGTTTGATTCACAACAATTGGAAGATCACAGGATGCAAAAAAGCATGGTGAGATTAAGTCAAACCACAAGAAAATGTACGGTTATAATGCTATTATGCTACTATCTCATAGTCTTGTGCTTGATGAATAGGAATATGAAAAGGAGGATAAGTGGAAATTAGAATTCCTATGGTTTTTCTTTCAAGGAGACACTAAAGGAACAAATCCTATAGTTTTCCTTTGCTCCATTCTTTGCACCAAATTCATGAAAAGTAGTACCATAGGAAACTTTCCAATTCCTATGTTTTTCATTCACTTTTCCTTTCAAGCACTAGCGATTCTAGTAGGCAGGCTTGAGCAAGGAAAATCCTACACTAAAAATGTTTTTGTGCTACTTCTATTACTTTGGACCCAGGCCACAGCAATACTAGCTCAACTCCCAGGCCCATCGACAAATGCACAGCTCAAACGCGTAGAGATAAATAATGATGGCGTTCAAGAGAGTCCATCACAGATAGCTAAGTTGCCTAGTAACTCACTGCTTGTCATATAGTAGGATAAAATAATCGTATTTCCCGTTACTACGAGTGCTCAGTGGACAATATATATAACACGTAGAGTAAAAAAGAGATGCAACAAGTGTACAACCTCTTTGGCGAAGCCATGCCGATCTCAGCATGATTGGGTTGGCCGGTGAGGATGCTCCGGCTGACTTGGCTGTTAGAGGAGGGGAAGAAGATCTTAGGCGTCTGGAGATGGAGCCCGAGGTACTGCTCCCCTGTGATGGAGGGTTTCGTTGTTGGAGCAGCTCCGGTGAGTTGTATGACACCGAGGCTGAAGTAGGACAAGAGAGACAACGAACAACGTTAACCTGAGTGGAATTCTCATAGCATCTCCAATACATGACGTAAAATACATAACGACAAAGTGCTAGATGTAAAATACATCAGCCGCTCATCTCTGAACTTAACTGTCGAAACTGAATTTAACTGTCGAAACTGAACTTAACTGTCGAAACTGAATTTTGTTGTCGAAACTGAATTTTGCTGTCGAAACTGAATGCACTAGCAAGGTGAGGCTACACGTCAGTCGAGTGACTTCTTCATCTCTGGTTAGTCGATTTTGCAGCCGTTGGATACGAAATCAAGGGCCTGCGGTTCATCTTCAACCTCCACCCCTCTGAGCCGCCAGCCACCACCGGCCGAACAGCAGCCCCCCGCCTCCCGCGGCCGGCGGTGCACCGACCCGCCCGCCCCGAAAACACTCCCCACAGTCGGTC
>NC_057801.1:101301692-101341916 GCF_018294505.1 Triticum aestivum
GGCGATCCCCACGCCACCTCCCCGCCAACGTCCCGCCACCGCCGGCGACCACCGCCCCACCCTGAACCCTAAGATAGATTGTGGGGTACCTCTCCGGCGAGCCCTCCTCCCCGCTGCGGCTGGTTCATCCTTCACCCCGGCGAGCCCCCCACCCCCTGAAAATCGACTGGCCCAAAAGTCGATTCAGTCGACTGAAGTGTAGCTAAATAGGAGCAGGATCGCAAGAAAGAGCAAGAGTGAGAGTAGCAGCGCGAGCAAGAGCAATAGCAAGAGCAGACCAGGCAGGGGACTGAGAGCAAGAGCGAGAGCAGCAGCGCGAGCAAGAGCAATAGCAAGAGCAGACCAGGCAGGGGACCGAGAGCAAGAGCAGAGCAGCAGGGCGAGCGAGAGCTAAAGCAGCATCAGCTCGTACTGATGTGGACGTTGCCGCCGAGGGAGCGACACCGTGGAGGAAGTGGCCGGCAACGCCGCCGTGGATGGAGCCGCGCCATGTCGGCTCGAGACCGAGCACCAGCAACACCGTGAGATCAAATCAAGAAGAAAATGCGGCGATTAGTGTACAACCTCTTTGGTGGCGCCGATTAGGCCGTAGCTTCATCCGAGGAAACGGTGATGATGATACTCTTCCGGTGGTGCAGATGAAGACGGCGGTGTGGGAATGGAGGTAGCGCGAAAGACGAGGGGAATGTCAGGGCAGCCCCTTGGAGGTGGAGGACGGGGTGGCTGAACCGGCGGGATGTCGAGATCAACGATGGATCCTCATCCGGTACGGTGGATGAGGAACGTCGAGGTGTTGCTATGGATGACATCGTCGTGGAAGAGGCTTCGGCTGGGTGGCGGACGGAGCAGGGTGTGGGGTTTCATCATGGGTTTTCGCGGCCTCGGTGTACGAATGGGTGGGCAAATGGGATGGCAGTGGGGAACCATGGCTTAGGGACGCGCTTGTCCGAAATGTGGGGTAAGTTACGAAAGTACCCCCACCGATTTGAGGCGCTTCTTTTGGTTCAGGGGTACCACGGGCATTTCGTGTGTCGGGATTTCACAGGAGGTGGGAGTTTTCGCGCGCGGTGTAATTTTGGAATAGCAAGGCGCGGGTTGAGATGGAGGGAGTTGTCGGAGCACGACGAGACGAAGATATATCTTAAATATTTCGGGCTAACAAGGCGGGAGTTTCGCAGCACGATAGATAGAGACGCTAGCTTGAATTTTTGGCATAACAAGGCACGACTTGAAATTTCGGAAGAACAAGCTTAACTTGTACCCAAAAAAAGACAATTTGCACCTCAACACACACAACACACACACAAACACCATTTAGACTAGAGTAAGGTACATGTGCATTGCACGCATGAGATTTGGCAACCAAATTATGAATAAATAACACATTATAGCATGTAAGCTTTGAGTCATATATGCATGATGTAGATGTTCATTTAGTTTTTATAAGAAAGCTAATCTATTTTAAGATTCATGGAATTATGCGTTGTAAGACATAAAGTAAAAACAAATAATGGCAAATCATGTAGAAAAACATTTGGGCAATTCTGATACGGAAGATTCTAGAACAAATAAGAAGTGTTTGTGTTTTTATGTTTGTTCATTATGCTTAAGTTCAACCATGGAGTCTTCTAGATTATACATGTGGAGAAATCTGGTGGAATCTAGATGATATTCAACGGCCAATAGTGCTCAGATTTGCCATCTTTGGACCACCGGATTCGCCTCATCCAACGGCCATCTTTCAAAGTTAAAGTTACCCGCACACAATATAAAAAAATATAAAATTATATATATATATATATATATATATATATGGGTATAGATATAGATATATGATGCGAAAGCCGCACATCATCTCCAATTAGAATAGTGTGTCCATGCACGAATGCGACGTGGCCAAATGATGTCTGCCATCGGTATCTCAAATTCAAATCAGTCTGACCTTGTTCAATGTGTATACATTACAAAATACTCGTTTCCAAACCACACCGCGCAGATCTCCGTTATATTCATGCATGCATGGGTTTCAAACATCAGGATCTCTTATTCAAATATTTGAATTCAACTTTACATTGATTATGACCTCACCTAGTCTCTTACACCCACACAGTCGTCTTCTCTTTATAATTGTACCACTAACTTTCTCTCGTGCATGCATGCACACACACTACCAGTCGGCATTATCCATCGGACACATGCAATATTTTTCTTCAGGTCGGTCTCCCATGAAGGCACACACCCACACACATCCCCCTCTCCATCATATCGGACATTCTTTATCTCTCATGCGTGCATGCTCAACGATCGATGTTCCTCTATGTATGTGTTTGTATATAGCTAGGTCTTTCATAGTTTTCCACACAAACCGATCAATCGATATATCCAGTGAGGTCTCACCCTCTTTCCCACGTCCACATCGATCAATCTATACCTCTCTATATAGGATTAACATATATAGCTAATACACCCACGTTAGTTATATATCCAATGTCCCCCTCTCATCATCCATGCATTCCGCTTCATCTCTCAGACGCATGCATGATGGCGAAGACAGGGGGCAGTAAGGGCCCTGCCCCCTAACATCACTCTATATCGAGGATAATATGAATGTGATCATTAGACAATTGCTGCTAAAAATAGTTTAAGTTCATGAATTGACCCTCCTCGTAAAGGATTAGCAATGCTTGGCCCCCTAGCTCATTTATTTTTCATGGCTCTTCCACTGCGTGCAACAGTGCACGTTCTCGCCCCCTCTCTCTAAATATCGATCTCGCACTTGTGCATTCCTTCATAGTCTCCCTCCACTCGGCCCCTCGCACCATCTTCTAGCCCCCACCGGATTTTTCCACATGTACAATCTAGAAGACTCCATGGTTGAACTTAAGCATAATGCACAAACCTCAAAACAACAGTGGTTCTCTTTTGTTCTAGAATTTTCCGTATCATAACTGCCCAAACTTTTTTTCTAGTTGAATTGCCATTATTTGTTTTTACTTTATGCTTTACAACGCACAATTCCATGAATCTTCAAATAGATTAAGGACTTCTTTGATTCAAAGGATTCTCAAAGGAATTTTGGAGGATTCTAATCATTAGGAATTTTTTCTATCTTGGTTGTTTGATTCGTAGGATTGTAGACCATAGGAAATTTTCCATATGATTCATTTGCACTAGATTTGATAGGAAACATCCCATCCACTCAAACCTCTTTGAAATAATTCTGCGTTTTTTCTATGCACAATCAAACACTCGTACAATCCTGTAGGATTCAAGACGACATTCCACTATAATCCCATGTTTTTCCTATTCCCGCGTTCTTAGCTTTTTTTATAAAAAACTAATTGATTTTGAATGAGATGAACTATAAGAATTAAACGAAGGGCTACATCAGGCCTATATGACTCAGATCTTACATGCTATAGTGTGGTATTTATTCATAATTTGGTTGCAAAATCTGATGCGTGCAATGCACGTGTACCTTACTAGTACTTCGAGTATGTGCAAAACACGTAAATTAGAATACCAATGGCACGCTACACAGTGTCTCGCTTACAGTTCATGAAGCCACATGGCACATGTGGAGGCGTTGTCGCGACCTCCTTGTGTGGATTGATCACAGTGACGTGCTGCTGGTTCCAGAAGAATGTACTCGTCCTCCCTGAGCCATACTGGCGGTACATGCATGAAGCGAAGATGTGCACGCACGCCATGCACACACTCATTCCCTCGCACGCACACGCGGGTACACGGGTGGACGCAATTTTGTACCAAGATCCACCCCATGTGATATTTTGACGCGTGTAAAGTCGTTCACTTCATTGATGGTCAATTAATATAGCACATACAAATTGAGTGGACGTGAGGGCGGAAGAAAAACATTATTACTCCACTGCGTGCATGCGAGTAGTTAAATCGTGGGTTGCTAGTAGTACTTCCATTGGTCTCCTTCATATTTTGTGCCAATTTTTGACAGTAACATAATATTTACGCATTTGAGCAGTGTAGTACTTGAAATTTATGTTCCGCTAAACTCATCGGGAGCCGTTTCGGGCCTCGAAACCAAAACCATCAATTAATATTTACCTTGTTCCCATCACATTCGAAAGCCTGCTCACACCTAATAGTACGTACCAAACCTGAACGTGTTCCCACTATGCAGGTATTAGTACTAGTGCTAGTACTTAGGTTATAAAAGGGGGAACTACCTAACCGAAAATTACTCTACCTTTCCTCCTCATAAGTGCTTCATCTTCGTCCGTCGTTGCCATGGCCGGTGAGCAGAGTTCTAGGTCGAGAACTACTCATAACGAGGGAGCGGCAAGCAAGGCTGCGGAAAAAAAAGAGGGCTCAGCGCCACGCAGAGACCTCGAAAGATCTCTCACAGGAAGGCGATGGCTCCCAAGAGCGCCCTAGATGTGGAGGGGAACATGCCGAGCCGACAGAGCTGGAGTCGTTATCCCTTGATGGCATGCCCGATCAGCTTACTAAGCACCTCAATAAGAAGAAGGAGTTCATCCAAGGCTTGATGGAGTTGCTGAAGGAGAGCCTCGATGACATGCCCGCTGAGATTAATAAGCAGGGGGAGTTGACCGTTGGCTTGGTGATGCTGCTGAAGAAGTGCATTGCCTCGGAGAAGAAGGCGACCGGCGAAATCCTGCAACTTCAGGAGGACAAGGCGAAGCTCTGCCATGAGATCGACCTATTGAAGGAGAAGAACGTCGGCTGGAAGAAGCTGCATGAGAATAGTAGTTCCTCCATGAAGATGCTGAAGGCCCTCGTCATAGAACAGAAGGAGGAGTTGGTGAAGCTCCGCATCGAGCACCCGGCTGCTGTCAAGGTACGTAGTGCGGCCGTGGAACAGATGATGAAGGCTCGCGTCGAGAAATCCCACGTCATGGACAGAATGAAGTAGATGGCGGAGGAGACGCACAAGGAGATGGAGGTCATGGAGGCAATGAAGAAGCAGTTACGACTCCGCGGCGAATTAGATCATTTGGGGTGATAATCTTCCTTCTTCTTTTGCTCCTGTGTTTCATCTTTTGCTTCGGGTGTTTCGCCACACGTGTCACATTCTCTGCGAGGCATGAATAGAACAATGCTTTTTTTAGGGAATGAATAGAACAATGCTAACAATGAGATGACTAGCAAATTAGATCATTTTTATCGCCATATGGCACCGGGCTGCCGTGTTTCGTGCTCCTCCATCGCAGTACTACTCCAGTGGAGAACTTGAGTATACCGCACGGTTCTTTGCTCCTCCTCAGGTCATCGGCGCATTTATACGAGCAGTCAAATCACAAGGCCCCGCCTTCTAGCAGTAATGAGCCGTCAAATCACAAAGGCCCTCGCCTCTCGTGAAACCGACCAAGCTAGACTGCCCCGCCCTCTAGCCTTTTAAAAAATGTATACTTTTGTACAACAGTAGTATCGATGGATTGCGCCATGGAGCAAAACTTGAAATTAAAAAAAAGGTGGTACATATAGAGAGCGCTCGTCGCCAAATTATGCATATAGTACTATTAAAAAGGCTAGTAACATTAATGGTGTCCAGCACAACCCACCCCTCAAATAAAGTGCCGACATGGAGCAACTCGCCACTCCTCATCGAGCTGAACTAGAGCGGCGAGTTGCTGAACCACGCGCCTGATTGGGGCAGCAACTGGCTCCGTCGGGCCAAGCGAGGTTGGTGAAGCACCGAGCGGCCTCGCCCGTATCCGGAGGGCTCGGCGGGCCACCAAGCCGGGTAATATGCCGGAGAATGGTTCATCGGAAGCCATTAGAAGAGTGGAGAAAATGGTGAAGGAGGAGATGGGGGAGCGGCGGAGGGGTGCGATTCTTGCCTGTTGTCTGTCTGGCCTCGTGTAAATAGAGGGCGGACGGTAGGAGCTTGGCCGGCGTTTGGCCTCGTTTAAACTGAGGGCGAACGGGAAGAGCTTGGCCGATGTTGCGTTTAATTCCGGCCCGCTCATGAACGGACATGTGGTCGGAGTAGGATTCTCAGTTTGCATGCGGGTTTAACGGAGGGGTTTAATGGAGGCACCGGGCATGCAGTGGGCAGCGCAGTACTATTTGATTTGACAGCAGTAATGAGCCATCAAATCACAAAGGCTCTCGCCTCTCGTGAAACCGACCGAGCTAGACTGCCCCGCCCTCTAGCCTTTTAAAAAATGTATATACTCCACTTTTGTAGAGTAGTAGTATCGATGGATTGCGCCATGGAGCAAAACTTGAAATTAAAAAAAGGTGGTACATATAGAGAGCGCTCATCGCCAAATTATGCATATAGTACTATTAAAAAGGCTTGTCAAAATAATGGTGTCCAGCATAAGTGCACAACCCACCCCTCAAATAAAACTAAGCACCCTGGAATTCTTTGACAAAACTAAGCACCCTGAAATTCTTTGACAACTAAACTACTGGCTATATGATGTTGGCCATATATATTGTACGTATATAATGTGAAGAAACGAGTGGTAGTACTATACCAACTAAAAGATGAAATGTAAGAAATACTAGTATGTACGTACTGAAGAGTTAAAGTAACGAGAAGAAACATAACATAGTTCTACTGGGGGCTCAGCACAACACACCCCTCAAATTAAATTAAGCACACCTGAAATTAAAATTTGCAACTATTCCGGTAGACAATGAATTAGAACCACCATGAGAAACGACACTGCCACCTTACTTGGAGTCCTCGTCCATGTCCTCGACTTCGTCCTTGTCCCTCTTCCTCTTGGCCGATACTTCTTTGCTTGAACCGCACACTTGGCTCTTGCTCTTCATCCAACCCTTGTAGATATTGAAACAAAGGCAGCCATCCATTGCAGCGTAGTGGATGTGGTCTATATCTAGTACATTCCGCTGCCATGCATAACGATGAAACGTGTATGGAGGTTTCTCCAGTTTACCGTACAAAGGATGAACCATGGCTCCTGCAAGGGTCAGCATTGAAGGCTGACGAGAGGACACCAGCCGATTCTTCTGGAGGTCGAAGGTGTTGCCTACAACGAGGCCTATCCGACCCAGGACTTCTTTGTCGTTACCAAAGTCTACAGTAACGAATTTGACTAGGTTGCTCTTGAGGAAGTCCTTAAAATCCAGGCACTCAACGTCGGCATGGCATATGTGGTAGACCAAGCATAAGTCATGCACGCAAACCTGGATCACGACAGGCTTCTTCCTCTCTTCGTCCTTTAGATCTTCTCTCATCCCAGGACTGTGGTGTACTCAACATCTAGCCCAGCGACTCATTCATCATCTGAGTCTTCGAACATGCGTCTGAAGCGAGAAAGGCATCCTTTCACCGTTGTGGAAGAACGGGTGTAGATGACGTCGAACTCATCGCCGGTGATGGCTCTAACCTTGTACTCACAGCGGATCGTGGAGATTTGGGACGCCATGGATTTGGAAGGAGGGTTAGGATTAGTGGAACTGCCATAATGTGAATGGACGGTATGACTAGGAGCGAACCGCCGTAGTATTAAAGGACGTGCGGGGACGAGTAGGAGCGAACTGCCAGCGTGCGAACGGTAGGGTAGTGGCTTTCCATTCTCCCATGATACGGGATTCCTAGAGCCCTTGGATCTAAGATTGAACGGTTGCATGGCGTGATTCTAGACCTATTGGTGAATATGCTATCCTGGAGGGTTATTCTGCAAATTTTCAGCAACTTGGCATGCGGCCATTTGATCTCAGATCCAAGGGTTGCCAGCATCCCATATCATGGTCGCGCCTACCACGACCGTCGCGTTGCTCACGCGGTCGCGCCCTTGGAGATTTAACACGGTGCGTTAGGCTATCTGATGTTGGCATGTCATACATAGTCATCACTTAGTCACTCATACTACAACAAGGTTGGCTATAAGGTTGGCTATAAGTGTATTTTTTTACTTCTCTCTATCTCTTTCTTCGTACTCCATCTGTCCCATAATATAAGGATGTTTTTGACACTAGTGTAGTGCCAAAAACGTTCTTATATTATGGGACACAGGGAGTACTAGTATTTATTGCATTTGCCAAGGAGTGACCTCTTCCAATGAAATGGTGTTGCTAAGTTTGCTACATTTAATTAGCTATAGACTCAAAATTGTCTTTTCACCTAGGTACACGCGCTTAGCACCGTTTCTTCCATGGGTCACCAAACTAGTCTCTCTCTTCTTGATTAACTTTCCACATCAGATTTTATGCCTATGTGGCAAGCTTAGCACCTGTAGGATCAAGTAAGGCTGCTTGTAATGGGAGTAGTATCATGCATGCCAACTATGCAATCTTGATGAGGTGACGTCGAATTAAATGAAGAAAAGAGAGAGTTGAGTATCATAATATGATACTGTAGTATCATATTAAATGATGTGCTACTATGTGTCATGCATGACAATAAATAAACTATCCTATGATACCAACACATGATACTATGCATTACAGATGTAGTATCATACAAAAGTATCATATGCATGATACTAGTATATGATACTCTCCATTACGACCAACCTAAGTACAATAGTGTGCTTTACATGGAATTTTTGCATATGTGGAGGAAAGAGAGGCAAGGAAAAGGTGGAGAAGTGGGCTCTCATGCAAGAGCCAGCCTCTACTACATGGTGGAGCATTGGGAGAGGCACCTGTATGGAGGTGGTCAGGAATCGGGAGACTCACGCCAGTCGTAGCGCCGCAGTTAAAATGATAATGGCACGTCAAATCATGGGGCCCCACCTGTCCAGCAGTAACTCGCTGTCAAATCACACAGCCCTACGTTTGCAGCAACCTACTCCCTCGTCTTCTCGCATCTCTGTCGAACCGACTAGGCAGAACTGCCCCGCCACCTACCACGCAGGAAAAGCCCCGCCCTCGACTTTTAAATAGTATACAGCATACTAATTTTGTATCCATGGATTGCGCCATGGAGCAAAGCCTCTAGAAAACGGCGGTACACATGTACGGAGTATGCAGCTTGCCTGTCGCGTTCGCGTTGCACCCCAGACGGTCGGTCGGTCTGGCACGCTGCTCTCTGAATGGAACGCGCGTCATATTGCGTTTGCACACACATGTTGGACAGGAATTGAGAACCGACCATAGGCACACTCCCCGGCCCCGCAAGTCGGGTGACATAATAGAAGAGGGAGACGAGCGATAGTACTAGAGAAGTGTTGTACTACGTTGGTGCTTGGACGATCCCTGCAAGACACGGAAGATCAGTTCATCCATGCATGTGACCAGACTCCAGCAGACACGCCTGGATTGGCTATCGTCTACATATCGTGCAGGCTGTGTTGTACATGGCTGTAGTTGTGGTGAGAAATCTAAAAAAAGGTTTCTTGTCATCTTGCAAAATTAGGTGTCATGTGCTTCGGATCACTGCGAGGGTTAAACAGCGACAACTGAGTTGGGCTAGTCATTGGGGGCACATGCATGAAGACTACTCGGCTGCCATCTAGGTTAAGCCGGCTATGTTAGTTAGGACATCTATCGATGGACCCCTTTTCTACGAGTTTATCTTTAATTTGAGCTTTGTTCCTCGTCTAGTTTGTCTGTCGGGATTCATGTTGTCTCCTTTGGGCAGTGAGGTTATGATTTCTTGTCATGTGGCACTTTTTCGTGCTATATGTTATAATCCGGTGCTTTATATCAAAATGACGACAACTGCGCCTCCGGGCCACGTGCATGAAGACTTCTCGACAGTCATTGACGAGGTCAAGCCGGCTCCGGTAGACAAAAGAAAACTAGTACTACTCCACTATATAGGCAGGAGCCTCCATGCTTGCTTGCTAGTGTTGCTCTCTTCACACTGTCTCGGCCTCTCCAGATCTAAACACGACAGCGGTGTCCACACACTCTCTCTGCTGACCGCTGGTCACAGATCCAGCCGAATCCTCTCCGCCGGGGAAGGTGAGAAGGTGCAATGTTCACGTGGTCATCCTCGGCGACGACTCTTACCCACTGCTGGGCGCGTCCCAATCATCCTGCCTTGCCGTTTTCTCCCAAGCACCGCTGGCGAGGGAGGGCCTCCGACCCCTTCTTCCTCGCTGCCATAGTGTTGGCATATCCGGCCTCCCGCCGCCCACCTAGCGACATCCCGGCGACCATCAGGTATAACTTCCTTCGAAACCGGCCTTGCTCTACTTCCCTAGCTCCTAACGACGCTGCATTTGTATCTTTTACTATTTCTCAGGTCCCCTCGTAGATAGGATTGATTGGCTGTTCGAAAACCACCTAATTTTTTTATGTTTAAGAGGTAAAACTATTTCATGCACTCGAATCTAGTACTACTTGGTTCAAACAAGGAAGAAAGGGGGTGGGGGTGGGGGAGGATTTGTTACCTGAATCTAGGACTTGGTCGAAAGAGGAAATAATGGGGGCGAAAAGTAGCAGAGACTGGCTATCCAACTGGTCTCTAGGTCTAATAGGGAAATAAAGGGAAACACATTACAAACTCAATATAAACCTGATCTATTGGTTGAAAAAGGAAATAAAGTGGGGACTGGGGGACAAGTCAACAGAGTAAGTCCAGCACTAGCTTTGCTAGCCTCACACAGTATAAGGTTGCTATACCGAACAAAAATGGGACCAACCCAGATATCCTGTTCTGATGTTCGTTGCCCCGAGCCACTCTTATGTAATGCCACTGGTAAAATGTAGCAGTCACACTGTTAAAAGTAAGGACACGTTAAACCAATGTTGTTTTCAATGTAATGCCTCCAGTAATATGAATCAATGGCACTTTTTTTACATGTCCTACTAAATTTCCCATTAAGATAAGTTGGTTCTTTTCGTTAGAAATGCAACTATTCTAGTCCGCCTACTCTCCCATGCCTAAAGTAATGTCGTATTTAACGGTTGTCATAGTTAATACTAATGCCCACACTAATATCTAGCAATGCCACTGCTTTAGAAATTGCTACTATCCTTGTAGGATTGCCATTCAGATAAGGAGCATGATTCTTTTCATTTGATGCATGTTTTATCAATTGTTAGTCACCCTCCTTTCCACCTTTTTTGTGCAAACAGAGATATACATTTCACGCTCGATCTTAGTTGAACTGCACAAATGATATCCAAATTATAGTTGAGAATTCCAGGAGCTTCACAACCAACCTTGATGTTGCTCAATTTTATTGCAACTAATGAAGAAGAAGCTCTATGGATTTCGTTTTCTGATGGAAATGGAACCGGGGCTGGAGCCCTTTTCGTAAAAAAATTTGAAGAAGAAGCTGCTAGCTCATGGGACATTGCTTCATTTTAGGTGAACTGCACCAAAAGGTCCCATGAATTGAATCATCCATGTTGGTGACTGAAAGAGCCAGCTTCAGCATCCCAGTCTAAGCACCCCGGCCTCCATCCTTAGGACGCACGATACACCTCGTTTGCCACCTACTCGACCCTAGGGTCACTGATAAAATGAAGTAATAATACAGTTAAAATAGAGCGAGTGTCATCTCTGTCATTTCATTTCCAATGTAGATAAAGAAAGTGCTTCTCTTTGTTAATGTATGTTTCATCAACTAGTCCCATTGTTAATGTTTAAGCATTTCTGCAAACTCAGGTGCTTAATTTTAGTTGATATGTACAAAAATAGAGATTTGAATGTCTCAAGGCGCCTCCTTGTACTACCACTGTACACTGATGTTCATCACTCGCAGAAGGTGTATCTGGGAGACTTGGGACGATGTCCAGTATGAGGCATACCGTATGAGGCATCGTAGGGCCCATCTCGCCCTCGCAGCATGGCATACTATGATACTATCACAATATTTTCTTCTATTTATTTTGTGTGTTTCATCAACTAGTGCCACTATAATGTAACCACGCTTTTTCATTATCTGTGCAAATAGGGTTATTCAGCTGCATTTTGGTGGAACTGCACAAATATACGTATGGAACCGGCATATATGCAGAGTGCGAGGTGTGCCAAGTAAAAATTACCGACACCAACCATGCTACATGCACGCATTGGAATCCACCACCACCAGTGGGATGTGTGCTGCTCTCTGTGGACGGATCTTTCTCGGCAGCAAATCCTCTAACCAAATACAAGTAGCTTATATTGGTAGTTTTCTAGGGAGTACTCTTTTCTGAAAGAAGCACCAATCTATTTTTCTTTATTTGTACACTGTGTCACAACTTTGACCCAAAGGTCCAGAGCTATTTTAGGGCGATTGGCGTAGTACTCGGAGACTGATTGTAAGCATGATTTTCATTCGCTGTCACACTGATTGTAAGCATGAGCAGGTGGAAGATTAGGTTAGTGCGAAGCTTACCTTAAACCCTACCGCCGCCATTGAAACGAGGCGAGCATCGAGGTAACTGTGGAGAACGGCGGGAAAGCGACGTCGCGCCATCTGGCCTCCTCTTGCGGTGGGAGAACGAATACTCCTGTGGCTCCGGCTGGCTCTGCACCCTCACGAACGGCACACCATACTCGATCGATTCATTATCCTCTGGGTGCTCGACCTTCGACCTGTACGCCCACCACCTCCGCCTGACTATCGCCTCAGGCGAATCTGTCTGCTCCATCTCCTAGAGGAGATACTTGATGAACTTGGAGGACTGCGGTGTGACTGCCGCTGAGGAGTACATGTACATCGCCGCCCTCATCGCCGCTGTCTCGCTCTTTCGCATACATTGCCACATGGCCCGCACCATCCTCAATATCTCCCACTCATTGTCAAAGCAACTAAGGATCTCCTTCAACCTGGCTAACTTTGCCTGGTCGCCGCTGGCGATCTGCCTGATTCGCTGCTGCATCCTCTCCATAGATGTCCTTCTGAGTGGTCCGGTGCTACCTTTGGAAGATGGGAGGAGAGACGGTGGTCTTGCAATAGAGAAGAGGGAGAGGCGAGATGGTGGTTTTGGAATGGAGATGATGGAGAGGAGAGGAGGTGGTTTTGCAATGGAGAAGATTAGAAGAGGGAGAGGCGAGATGGTGGTTTTGGAATGGAGATGATGGAGAGGAGAGGAGGTGGTTTTGCAATGGAGAAGATTAGAAGAGGGAGAGGTGAGATGGTGGTTTTGGAATGGAGATGATGGAGAGGAGAGGAGGTGGTTTTGCAATGGAGAAGAGGGAGGGGAGCATGCAGCAGTGATTTAGGATTGGACGAGAGGGCCGGCGCGCTGTGACTGGATCAAAATCAAAATCAATTTACCCTTCAATTAAGAAAGCGACCCCACATTAACTAGTCTCCCTTTTATCCTGGGTCATAATTGACCATGATTTTCGCACATAAAATATATATGTTATACGTTGCAAAAATAATATAATTTGAAAGTACATTCACATATGAACCAAACGATACAATTTTTGGTGACATGCATTCACATTTTGCTTGTCAAATACAGTACGTGGTCAAACTTTGACCCAAAATACGCAAAACAACCAAAAAATACTTCCAAGACCAGCGCCGCTCTTCCGCTCTTATCCTCTTAAACCACCGCCGCTCCTCTCCTGCTCCAATCTAAATCCCGTGCCGCTCCTCTCCTCTTCCATTTCAAAACCACCGGCCCTCCTCTCCTGTTCCAGTCCAAAACCAGCATCGCTCCTCTCCCGTTCTAATCCAAAACCAGCGCTGCTCCTCTCCTCTTCCATTCAAAAACCACCGCCGGCGAGTGAAGGTGCTGTGGAGAAGTAGATCGATGGAGGAGTACAACCAATACATGAGGATCGCAGATGGCGACCCTGTGAAGCTAGCTAGGATGTTGGAGATATAGTCTTGGTTTGACAACAAGGATCAACTAGCGGCGACAACGACATCCATGGCCAAATATCTGCAACAGAGCGAAAAGGCGGCGATACTCCCGGAGGGAGTCGCGCCGGAGTATATAGAGTTGCTCCTCTGGGCCATGGAGCAAACAGATTCACCGAATCCGATCGTGAGGGAGCGGTGGTGGGAGTATCGATCCCAGATGGAGCATCCACCAGAGATTGAAGGATCGAGCATCTATAGGGTGCCGTTTGTGAGGGTGTCCTGCCAAAGCGAGCCGGTGGAGTCTTCGTCCACCAGAGAAAAGCAGTTGGCCCGACGACGCTTCCCCGCCATCGTCTCCCTCGCCATTCACATCGTCTCACGGGGCGGCTGTCTGCCGCCGAGGAATAGGAGGGGACTGCCCCCCCCCTAGCCCAATAGCCGGGCAGGTTGTGAATTATTAGGAGGAGCTTAGGTTTGTCAGTATTTGCAGGTTGTGAATTGTGTTTTGTGTTCTGTATTTTGAGAGTACTTTCAGATATGAATGTCTTTTGAATTTTAGATTTGCAGTATTGAGCATATGAAGTATTTTATGAATTCTAGAGATCTATTTTTAGCACTTAAAAAATGTAGTTTCATAGGAGTATAAAAGTGCAGACAATGTGATTCTCAGAGAAGAAACTGCAAGTTTCAGTTTCAGATAAGAAACTGCAAGTTCAGTTTCAGATAACAAACTACAACTTTTAGAGGCAAAGCATTTATATTAACACAGCCTTTTCAAACAGGGTTAACATCATGTTGGAAGTTTTATTCATGGTCGAAAATGGAACTACCAGCCAGTTAACATCATGCTGATCAACATTCTTGCATAGCACATCTTCATATGATGCACAGTCAAAATGCCCACACAATGTCGAGTGTGCGAAACACAGAGAAAACGAGGGATGAAGTTTTGGCAAGTGTTGGACGTGGTTTTGGGCTGCCCCGCCTAGGCTTTCATTTTTAACATGCGCAGCCCACGACCTCGGATGGGAGGTCCATAGGCCTGTTTGTATTTTCTTGAGGGCCGTCATGTATCGACCGGCCTATGGACCTCCCATCCGAGGTTCTATTTTTCTTGAATATCGGCAGCCCAATTTATGTATTTTTTTGAAGAAAACGCAGAGTTCTGTTCTATTTTTCTATCTAAGAATAGGAACGCCAGGTCCAACTTATGTTTCCCTTATAACTATATTATATATATTTAAATTATTTTATATGTTATTATGTATTATTTTTATTGTCATCATATATTTAATAGATACTTACATATGTAAGAAAACAATATCCCACTTCTTATTAACTTATAAAAATAATTTCTTAACAATAAAATCCTGGATTGTTTTGGCACGAAAATCCTAGTGATTGTGTACAAAAGCTTGGTAAGATTTAAGGATGAATGTAATAATATCACTTATTATTTAAATATATTTATAAAGAAATGCTCAGCCCCTTTTTATTTTTTGATAACATTGCTGGCCCAACCTAACATTATAATTAGAATCAGCCCAACAAAATCATGTATTTCGAGAAAGTGCAATGGCCTGTATTTTTTTAGGAAATAAAATAAATGTGTCACGACCGGTTTTTTTCAATAAAATACTTATTGAGAAAATCGATCTTTAGGTCCCAGTATAGGAAAAGTCATCCTCACTGGTAGACAAGTACTTGATAAACAGAGGACCAGTAGCATTAATATATTACAGGGTTGAGCTGAGGTTGCTCAACAATTTATTACAAACTCGCCCATATAAGGGCGGTTATGACACAGGGTGTGGTGACATGCTACTAGCTCGAGATCAAAGTGGTAGTGGATAACTTGACTCCTAACTGGCAGCTCATCGAGCGTCGAGGTGAGGCTCGATGAATTTATTTCTGGGGTGGCGGAAGCGGATATAATACAGTGACCAAATGCAGGATCGCACGGGACTGACTGGGACTCCTCTAGGCGTCGGACTTGCTATCGAACTCTTCATCCATGAGATCGCCTTCATCAACATCTGGCCAAATCAACAAGCCAGGTGAGTACTTTGAAAGTACTCGCAAGACAGTTCGGACAAAAGATATAACAAATGTATGCATGAATGCGTCATGAGCAAAAATAATGATGCTCATTCAATAATAATAATATTTATGCATGACTTGATAAGTAAACAAATAAATGTAAACCGATCGGGTGTCTGGAGCGACGCCTCGAAAGGTAAACAAATAAAACTCATGCCGCAGTCGGGCGTCTAAGCGACACCACATAAAGGGCTTATAAAAGAAATGCCATAGTCGGGCGTCTAAGCGACACCACATAAAAGGCTTGAAAAGAAATGCCTCAGTCGGATGTCTGAGTGACATCACAGACAGGGCTTGAAAAGAAATACCTCAGTCGGACGTCTGAGCGACATCACAGACAGGGCTTGAAAAGAAATGCCTCAGTCGGACGTCTGAGCGACATCGCAGATAGGGCTTATAACAAATGGAAATAACAAGTATGCCACCGTCAGATATCTGAGCGACATCATAGACAGGGCTTATAACAAATGTGAATAACAAGTATGCTACCGTCGGATATCTGAGCGACATCACAGACAGGGCTTATAACAAATGTAAACAACAAGTATGCCACCGTCGGACATCTGAGCGACATCACAGACAGGGCTTATAACAAGTGTAAATAACAAGATTAGTCCATCCACAAGAATAAACTTTTAACCGGATTCAACACACATGTAATCCACCGGGTTTTTGTCACCGAGACTGATACCTGACAAGATAAGATGAACACAGTACTTGGACAAGTACAAGATGATTTTAAGGATTTGTGACTCTGCAGAGTTTGTACTGACTGACCACAGCCAACGGATTTCCGTAGTCACGAAGGACTAGTTCCGTTTATGGTATTTCGGTAGAAACACATTTAACCAGTACACACCCATTCCACCTCACGATGCCAGGAATCACCCTAGACAACATACAAGAAAAACTTTGAGACGGGGAGGTCACAACCTCGAATAGCATGGGATCAAATTTCTATACGCGCTCTCTAAGGGGTGCCCCCCTCTCGGTCCCAACCGGAAACACCCATGCCCCCTGACCGGATGACGGGCTTTAATCCAGGGCCATGGAACCCTCATCCCGGCCTCTCTACTTGGTGTGTACCAGGAAAACGGTTGCAACTTACTAAGCCATATTACTTGCAGAAAACATGTGGCAATACAGGAAAGGAAATGAATGGGAATATGATTTGATTCACGATGATACTGAAGTCAAATGGACTGGCATAAGACTGGCATGTCACAACACTGCCATCTTACCCATCCTCATGCCATTTCATGGCCATGCCAATATGTATCCAACAACATATGGCTTTCCGAAACTTACTTTCCACTTTTGTGCATGAAATATAACATTCAAAGAAATGTTCATAAACATGCCATGAAACTCCTAAAATGCAAACATGCAACAAACACTCGTCATATCAAGAGTTCAAACATGCTTGCCTGGTTCGGAGTAGTCGGAGTCTAACTGGGTGAAGTTCGCGGCTCCGTCAGCTCCTCCGGTATGTACGGTATAAGAAAAATACGCATGTAACATAAATACCGCGAGGTGCACGAAAAGTATTCCAAATAATTTCCAAATAAATCTGATAAAAAACTAGACAAAATTTTAAAGAGAACAGAAAAAGAATCAAACCAAAATCCTTTTCTATTTAAAAGATATAAGAGTTTTGGTTCAGGGACCTTTCTGTAATGAAACAAAAAACTCCAAGAGGTTCTGCGGAAATGTTCAGCAAACGGTTCGTTTAAAAAGAAAAGGCTGAGAGGCTGACAGGCGGGCTCCACCCGTCAGGTTTGAAAACTTAAACGAGGGAAACAGGGCGCGACGGCGCCTGAGAGATGCGGTGGTCGTCGACGGCGATCCACGGCGGGGCAGGAGGATCGGGTGGTACCTCTGTGTTCAGCACGTCTTTCTGCGTCTGTGGGTGGTGGTGGTGGTCGCCGGCGATCACTGCATCGACGGTGGCCCTTTCTCCGGCGGACGGTGGTTCGGTTCCTCGTGGATCACGCTGGAGAGAGCTGCGGGGATCAAATTGAAGTGGGGGTCAGCCTCCTAGTGGTGCCATGGGGCTACGGTCAAGTGCAGGGAGGTGGAGGAGCTCCCACCGAAGAGAATGTTGCCGGAGCCCGAGGCGGACGGAGGTGGCCGGAGTGGAGGAAGAAGGGCCCCTCAAGGCTCTTCCAGTGGCTAGGTGGGGTCTGGTGAGGTGGTGGAGTTGTGCCGGGGCGAGAGCAAGCTCGGGGGGTGCTATTTATAGCCGGCCTGAGGCGGTTGCCGTGAACGGATAAGTCCGGCGAGCGATTACGCGGCGTTGTGGCTGGACGGTCGGCTTAGGGGCTTGAGCATCATCTAGATGAAGCACTGGTGCCATCCCAGTGTCCAACTCAGCAAGGAAGGGAGGATTACGGCCTGTCCTCGACGGAACGGCCGCACGGCACGTCGGCGGCAGAGAACGAACTCTGCCCGTGCCAGGCCACGGCAACGGTGCTGCATGCGTGCGCTGGCAAGGAGGTGGCCACGCGGAGCTCTCCGGAGGTTTGGGCGGTGCCGAACAGCGTTATGCCACAGTGTGTCCCCTTGTCGGCCGTTACGGTGGTTCTGTCGCCGCGGGACACGCCGGCGCAGGCGGGCCAGGGCGCCACCGACGCTAGGAACGAGCCAAGCGCGCGTGTGGAGCTCCGGACAAGGAGGAGGGGCTGTGAGCAACGTGCCAAATGCACAGTTTTCATGTGACTGAAACTCTAACGAAGAAATGACACTAAATTCTGAATTTCACTGAATATGAACAGTAATAGTGCATGCCAGGTGTTCGACAGAATGATTTTGGCATGTGGGGATTTTTCCTTGAGCTGGTTTTTGGTGGAGTGGTCTCTCATTGCAACTAGAGGTTGCCTGAATTTTGGTGGAATATTTGGAGAAGTGTAGATATGAATTTCACCAAATTTGACAAATCTGGTCCAAACTTGCAGAGGGTGAAATTTGAAAATTTTGAAAAGAAGAAGAGTGGATCATGATGGTTCTAGGTTGTGGGTGCTAAGGACTATCCAGGGGAGTTGAGTTGAGGTCAAAAATCAATTGCATTAAGGTACTTGCTTTGCAAATGACCTAGGCTCCAAATAAAGGACAAAATTGTTTTTGGAAAGGAAACAAATGAAATAAAATCCAAAAATGGATTTTATTAGTTGGGACAGAATGTTTGGGTTGATCCAAGGTGGAAGGAGGGTTTTTGGGAAATTTTTTACCATAGGAGGCATGGTAAAATCAAGAGGGATCAAAACCAATTAAAGCCCAAAACCAAAAAAAAGGTTTCCTTTTTGAAAACAAAAAATACAAAAAATTTGGAGTGTCACAGCACCTACCCCCTTAGGAAAAATCTCGTCCCCGAGATTTCAGCTGATCCTTAAACAGGTGTGGGTGCTCTGTCCGAAGGAAATCCTCTCTCTCCCAAGTAGCTTCATTCTCGGAGTGATTGCTCCACTGAACTCTGAAAAACTTGATGGTTTTCTGTCGGGTCTTCCTCTCAGACTCTTCTAATATTTTTATTGGGTGCTCCCGGTAGGTGAGGTCTGGTTGCACGTCAATATTTTCATGTGATACTTGCATCTCTGGGTTGCTCACGTATTTCCTCAACTGCGAGATGTGGAACACGTTGTGGACATCGGATAAATCCTCGGGTAGGTCTAGCTGGTAGGCTACCGTGCCTCTTCGGGCCACTATACTGAATGGTCCGATGAATCTTGGTGCTAGCTTTCCCTTAATCCTGAATCGCTGCAGACCCCTCATAGGAGAAACTCTGAGGTATACAGATTCTCCGGGTTCAAAACTGATTTCCCGATGCTTTCGATCGTAATAACTCTTTTGCCGACTTTGAGCTGTCTTGAGTCGATCTTTAATCGTCTTAACTTTCTCTTCCGCCTCTTTGAGCATATCTGGACGAAAGATGTGGCTGTCCCCGGTTTCCGACCAGTTTAGCGAGGTACGGCATCTTCTCCCATATAGAGCTTCAAAGGGTGCCATTTGCAAGCTGGCTTGATAACTGTTGTTGTATGCGAACTCTGCATATGGCAAACTTTCTTCCCAACTGGTTCCGTAAGTGAGGACACAGGCCCTCAGCATATCTTCAAGAATTTGGTTTACGCGTTCAGTTTGCCCATCAATCTGGGGATGGTATGCGGTACTGAAAGATAGTTGGGTTCCCAGTGCCTGTTGTAGGTGATCCCAAAATCTAGAGACGAATTGTGTGCCTCTATCAGATATGATAGTCTTTGGGACTCCATGCAGGCAGACGATACGGGCAAGAGAAAGTCTGGCCAGTCTCTGAGTGCTGTAAGTTGTCTTCACTGGGATAAAATGGGCTACCTTAGTCAATCTGTCGGTGATGATCCAAATGGCATTATTTCCGTGTCATGACCGTGGTAGTCCAACAATGAAATCCATTCCAATCTCGTCCCACTTCCACTCGGGTATCTTGTTTGGCTGTAACAGCCCGGCTGGCTTCTGGTGCTTGGCCTTGATGCGTTGACAAGAGTCACAGCATGCAATGAACGTGGCTATGTCTCTCTTCATTCCGTGCCACCAAAAAATTTCCTGAAGGTCTTTGTACATTTTTGTTCCTCCAGGGTGGATTGAATACGGAGCGTTGTGGCTTTCAGCCAGAATCTGTTGTTTGAGGTCCTTGATATTTGGTATGCAGATTCTCTCTCCGTACCACAATATTCCTTGCTCATCTACGTTGAATTCCGAGGCCTTGCCCAAACTCACTTTCCTTTTTATGCCATCAATACGGGGGTGTCCATGCTGAGCCTCCTTAATCTTTTCCATCAGGGTAGGCTGTATTTCCAAATTTGACATGCTGCCTTCGGTGACCATTATTAAATTGAGTTTGGCAAATTCCTGTTGAAATTCTGGCCTCAAATTTGGCATGTTGTCGTTGTCCGTGCTGGGATTCCGACTAAGGGCATCTGCCACAACATTTGCTTTTTCGGGATGATAGTGGATTCCAACATCATAATCCTTCACCAACTCCAACCAGCGTCGTTGCTGTAAATTAAGTTCCGGCTATGTGAAAATATACTTAAGGCTCTTATGGTCGGTGTATATTTCACAACGGTTTCCAAGTAGAAAGTGTCTCCATTCCTTGAGTGCATGGATGACCGCTGCCAATTCTAAGTCATGGGTGGGATAATTCTCCTCATGTTTGCAAAGTTGTATGGAGACATACGCAACTACCTTGCCTTCTTGCATCAGTACGCATCCGAGGCCTTTTCGGGATGCGTCACAATATACCTCAAAATTCTTGTGTATGTCTGGCACAATTAATACTGGTGTCGTTGTTAATTTGCTTTTTAGCTCTTGGAAGCTTTTCTCACATGCTTCCGTCCATTCAAACTTCTTGCCTTTCTTGAGCAATTGCGTCATGGGCTTTGCTATGGTGGAGAATCCTTCAATAAATCTCTGATAATAGCCTGCCATTCCCAAGAAACTCCGTACGTCCGTTACGTTAGCTCGTGGTTTCCAGCCAAGTACGGCCTTGACATTTTCCGGGTCTACTGCAATACCTTCTTGGGTTAGCATGTGGCCTAGAAAACCCACCTGTCTTAGCCAAAATTCACATTTTCTGAATTTGGCGTATAGTTGATGTTTCCTGAGTTCTCCGAGTACAATCCTGAGATGCTCGGCGTGCTCTTCTGGTGTTTTGGAGTATATCAGAATATCATCAATGAATACCACAACAAACTTGTCCATATACTTCATAAATACTTTGTTCATGAGGTGAACAAAATATGCGGGGGCGTTGGCTAGCCCAAATGGCATTACTGTGAACTCATACAGTCCATATCTGGAAGTGAAGGCTATCTTGGGAATATCTTCTGTTCGCACTTTTAATTGGTGGTATCCTGATCTCAAATCAATTTTTGAGAAAACTTTGGCCTGTGCGAGCTGATCAAATAAATCATTTATTCGGGGCATTGGGTATTTGTTCTTGATTGTGACCATGTTAAGAGCCCGATAGTCAATACACAACCTCAGTGTTCCATCCTTCTTCTTGGCAAATAAAATTGGAGAACCCCATGGTGAGGAACTGGCTCGTATGTATCCTTTCTCCAATAATTCTTTTATTTGTTTCTTCAACTCTACCAATTCGGATGGTGCCATTATGTATGGTTTCTTGTAAATGGGAGCGGTTCCGTGTGCTAGCTCAATGCTGAATTCTATCTCTCTGTCTGGTGGCATGCCTGGTAGTTCTTCTGGAAATACGTCTGAAAATTCGCACACTACTGGAACCTTGTTCAGCTCAGAAACGTCCATCTTGTTTAATCTTGGTTGCCGAGGTATTTGTCTCTCTTTGGCTGAAACTTTATTGTCTTCCCGTGATGGTGTGTGAGAATCATGGTCCGGTTGAAGCAGTCAATAAAACCTTTGTTGGTGGTTAACCAATCCATCCCTAGGATGACATCCAGTCCTTTACTTTCTAATACAATAAGGTTGGCGCAAAACTTCAATCCTTCAAATTCAATAACCACACCTTGCCAATAACTCTGGGTCACTTGCTTAATTCCAGGGGACTTGATGATCATTGATTTTTCCAAGGGAAGCATCGAAAAATTATTTTGCAAAGCAAAACTTTTCGAAATGAATGAGTGAGAAGCTTCAGAATCAAACAAAACCATGGCAGGTATTGTGTTGATAGGGTACGTACCGAGTACGATATCTGGGGTGTTATGTGCTTCCTCTTTGGTCACGTGGTTCAGGTGACCCTTCCGGTGGTTGTTATTGGGGTTGAAATTGTTTCGCTTGGGCGCTGAATTATTGCCACCATTGTTAGGCTTCGGGGTTGAGTTCCTTGGCTTGGGGCACTGCTTGGCATAGTGCCCTTCTTCTCCACAAGCATAACAAGTAACGCCTTCGCGATACGTGAACTCCTTGTCTCTTGCATGGAAACTCTTGATTGGGCGTGAATTATTCGTCGGGGTTTTGTGTGCACTACCCTTCTGAATTTCAGTCTTGCTTCTGTGGTTGTGAGCAAAAGTAGACTGGTCCCTTTTGCGTCGCTCATTTTCCAGAGTAATGGCCTTATCCACCAGTGTTTTAAAATCTGGGAAGGTATGCACAACCAGCTGACATTAAACGCGGGTGCCAGGCCTTCCAAGAATTTTTCCATCTTCTTGCTCTCGGTCATGCGCTCTTCACTGGCTAGCGAGATAGCAGAGTGAATTGGCTGTTGTATTCTGACACTGTCATGGTCCTTTGCTTGAGATCATCAAATTCTCTCTTCTTGATTTTCATAACACTCTTAGGAATGTGTGCCCCACGAAAACCTTCTTTGAAATCCTCCCAGGTTATTCCATTTTTGTTGGGGTGCATGTGCAGGAAGTTTTCCCACCACGATGCAGCTGCTCCGGTGAGATAATGTGGTGCATACAATACTTTTTCACGGTCTGAACACTGTGCAATAATTAATTTTCTCTCCATGTCCCGAAGCCAGTCTTCGGCCTCAAGCAGCTTGTCAGTATGAGAAAATGTTTGGGGACGCGTTTTCTGTAACTCAGAAAACTTGGATTGCTGCTGATACTGACCACGGTTATTTCCCATATTGATGAATTGGTTCATCATTTCCTGATGTTGTTGCTGACTCTGTTCATATAGACGACACACTTGAGTAAATGATGTTTCACTGTCCTGTTGACTTGTCTGTCCCTGAGTGAAATTGTGGTTTGGTGGTGTGCCATAATTCTCTTCGGGCTGACTCGGCATAGAGCGCGTCCACGGACGAGACATCTTTCACTCTGGGGATATATTTTGTGAAACTCGTAATACAAGAAAAAGAGTCGCAAAAGTCAATAAAATCACACATAAAGCTCCAGGATTTTTCTTTAAAATACACGATTGCGCGCGGAGAAGGACTATTACATATCTTACACGCAGGCATAATTATACATTACATCACTCAGGATATGCGTACATAATCCTGACATGTTATTGAAACTAGTGCACTTCTCCAGATCCTACATGATGCGCAAACAGGCTACTCCTCACAACCTATGTACATATACACATATTACACAAGTCGGTACATCGCAGGGCATCTATACATACTTAGTCGGAGATGGTGAGGATCTCCCTTGGCCTGCCGAGGGTGAGACGCAGTGACGCTGGGGAATCGACCTCCTCCTCGCTAATAGGTTCCAAACGAGGAATGCTGCGCTGAGCTGATGGAGCAGGTACCATAGGCGGAGCAACCTGAATATGAATGGGCGAAATAGGTGGAGTAGCACGTATGGGAGTGGGTGCAATGGGTGGTACAACGCGAACGGGAGTGGGTGCAAAGAGTGGTGCAGCGCGAACGGGAGTGGGTGCAATAGCTTGGTTAAATTCCTCAGTGGTAGGCAGACGATGAGCAGTGGTGAGAATGGTAGGCGAATGAGAAGCTGAGGATGAGATAAAAGTCAGCGGTGGAGCGGTGTGCAGGAGTTCCCTCCTGTTGGCAGCACAGCCATGGACTGAGTCCATGCGTGCAGCTACGAGGTCGTCCACCATGCTGTCGAAGGCTGCCTCCAGGGGTCGGAGGTACTCGACAAGCATCTCAAAAGCCTCGTCTCGCTCTCCTCTGGGGCAAGAGAATGAGTAGTGACAGGTGTAAGGCACGTGGCATGGAAGGTAGCGGTAGCGACGGGTCTTCATTGCAGGAAGGACATCCCGAAGACGAGCTATCGCCTTGCGGGCAGCCATCTGCATAGCATGCCTCTCTGTAGGCATGGCTCTCCCCAAGAATCGGAGGTGGCACATCTCAGCACGCCCTCCCCTGAATTGCACCGCGGCCTGGTGCATGGTCAGACTGTCGTTGATCTTGTGTGGATAAAGCGTGAAGACTGGGCGCACGGATGGCCCCATCGCGACCTGAACGATGAAGGAGAGGAGTTTTACGAACCCCTCAGGCACGTTGGCGAACATTTGAGACTCGCAGTCGTTGCCGGCCATCTACAAAAGTAGGCAAAAATTCTGAGCGATCAGACCATAAATTTTATGCTGGCTGTCAGAAAAATGACTACATTTTGTAAGAACATGAATAAACTCTATCATGCTAATAACCAATTAGCGATCGCACCTAGTGGCTTCCTACAGTCAGCCTGGCTCTGGTACCAAGTCTGTCACGACCGGGTATTTTTCAATAAAATACTTATTGAGAAAATCGATCTTTAGGTCCCAGTATAGGAAAAGTCATCCTCACTGGTAGACAAGTACTTGATAAACAGAGGACCAGTAGCATTAATATATTACAGGGTTGAGCTGAGGTAGCTCAACAATTTATTACAAACTCGCCAATATAAGGGCGGTTATGACACAGGGTGTGGTGACATGCTACTAGCTCGAGATCAAAGTGGTAGTGGATAACTTGACTCCTAACTGGCAGCTCATCGAGCGTCGAGGTGAGGCTCGATGAATTTATTTCTGGGGTGGCGGAAGCGGATATAATACAGTGACCAAATGCAGGATCGCACGGGACTGACTGGGACTCCTCTAGGCGTCGGACTCGCTATCGAACTCTTCATCCATGAGATCGCCTTCATCAACATCTGGCCAAATCAACAAGCCAGGTGAGTACTTTGAAAGTACTCGCAAGACAATTCGGACAAAAGATATAACAAATGTATGCATGAATGCGTCATGAGCAAAAATAATGATGCTCATTCAATAATAATAATATTTATGCATGACTTGATAAGTAAACAAACAAATGTAAACCGATCGGGTGTCTGGAGCGACGCCTCGAAAGGTAAACAAATAAAACTCATGCCGCAGTTGGGCGTCTAAGCGACACCACATAAAGGGCTTATAAAATAAATGCCACAGTCGGGCGTCTAAGCGACACCACATAAAGCGCTTGAAAAGAAATGCCTCAGTCGGACGTCTGAGCGACATCACAGACAGGGCTTGAAAAGAAATACCTCAGTCAGACGTCTGAGCGACATCACAAACAGGGCTTGAAAAGAAATGCCTCAGTCGGACGTTTGAGCGACATTGCAGAAAGGGCTTATAACAAATGCAAATAACAAGTATGCCACCGTCGGATATCTGAGCGACATCACAGACAGGGCTTATAACAAATGTGAATAACAAGTATGCCACCGTCGGATATCTGAGCGACATCACAGACAGGGCTTATAACAAATGTGAACAACAAGTATGCCACCGTCGGACATCTGAGCGACATCACAGACATGGCTTATAACAAGTGTAAATAACAAGATTAGTCCATCCACAAGAATAAACTTTTAACCGGATTCAACACACATGTAATCCACCGGGTTTTTGTCACCGAGACTGATACCTGACAAGATAAGATGAACACAGTACTTGGACAAGTACAAGATGATTTTAAGGCTTTGTGACTCTGCAGAGTTTGTACTGACTGACCACAGCCAACGGATTTCCGTAGTCACGAAGGACTAGTTCCATTTATGGTATTTCGGTAGAAACACATTTAACCAGTACACACCCATTCCACCTCACGATGCCAGGAATTACCCAAGACAACGTACAAGAAAAACTTTGAGACGGGGAGGTCACAACCTCGAATAGCATGGGATCAAATTTCTATACGCGCGCTCTAAGGGGTGCCCCCCTCTCGGTCCCAACCAAAAACACCCATGCCCCCTGACCAGATGACGGGCTTTAATCCAGGGCCATGGAACCCTCATCCCGGCCTCTCTACTTGGTGTATACCAGGAAAACGGTTGCAACTTACTAAGCCATATTCCTTGCAGAAAACATGTGGCAATACAGGAAAGGAAATGAATGGGAATATGATTTGACTCACGATGACACTGAAGTCAAATGGACTGGCATAAGACTGGCATGTCACAACACTACCATCTTACCCATCCTCATGCCATTTCATGGCCATGCCAATATGTATCCAACAACATATGGCTTTCCGAAACTTACTTTCCACTTTTGTGCATGAAATATAACATTCAAAGAAATGTTCATAAACATGCCATGAAACTCCTAAAATGCAAACATGCAACAAACACTCGTCATATCAAGAGTTCAAACATGCTTGCCTGGTTCGGAGTAGTCGGAGTCTAACTGGTGAAGTTCGCGGCTCCGTCAGCTCCTCCGGTATCTACGGTATAAGAAAAATACGCATGTAACATAAATACCGCGAGGTGCACAAAAATAATTCCAAATAATTTTAAAATAAATATGATAAAAAACTAGACAAAATTTTAAAGAGAACAGAAAAAGAATCAAACCAAAATCCTTTTCTGTTTATAAGATATAAGAGTTTTGGTTCAGGGACCTTTCTGTAATGAAACAAAAAACTCCAAGGGGTTCTGCGGAAAAGTTCAGAAAACGGTTCGTTTAAAAAGAAAAGGCTGAGAGGCTGACAGGTGGGCTCCACCCGTCAGGTTTGAAAACTTAAACGAGGGAAACAGGGCGCGACGGCGCCTGAGAGATGTGGTGGTCGCCGACGGCGATCCACGGCGGGGCAGGGGAATTGGGTGGTACCTCTGTGTTCAGCACGTCTTTCCGCATCTGTGGGTGCTGGTGGTGGTCGCCGGCGATCAATGTGGCGACGGCGGCCCTTTCTCCGGCGGACGGTGGTTCGGGTCGTCGTGGATCATGCCGGAGAGAGCTGCGGGGATCAAATTGAAGTGGGGGTCAGCCTCCTAGTGGTGCCATGGGGCTACGGTCAACTGCAGGGAGGTGGAGGAGCTCCCACCGAAGAGAACGTTGCCGGAGCCCGAGGCGGACGGAGGTGGCCGGAGTGGAGGAAGCAGGGCCCCTCGAGGCTCTTCCAGTGGCTAGGCGGGGTCTGGTGAGGTGGTGGAGTTGTGCCGGGGCGAGAGCAAGCTCGGGGGGTGCTATTTATAGCCGGCCCGAGGCGGTTGCCTTGAATGGATAAGTCCGGCGAGCGATTACGGCGGCGTTGTGGCTGGACGGTCGGCTTAGGGGCTTGAGCATCATCTAGATGAAGCACTGGTGCCGTCCCAGTGTCCAACTCAGCAAGGAAGGGAGGATTACGTCCTGTCCTCGATGGAACGGCCGCACGGCACGTCGGTGGCAGAGAACGCGCTCTGCGCGTGCTAGGCCACGGCGACGGTGCTGCATGCGTGCGCTGGCAAGGAGGTGGCCACGCGGAGCTCTCTGGAGGTTTGGGCGGTGCCGAACAGCGTTATGCCGCAGTGTGTCCCCTTGTCGGCCGTTACGGTGGTTCTGCCACTGCGGGACACGCTGGCGCAGGCGGGCCAGGGCGCCACCGATGCCAGGAATGAGCCAAGCGCGCATGTGGAGCTCCGGACAAGGAGGAGGGGCTGTGAGCAACGTGCCAAATGCACAGTTTTCATGTGACTAAAAATCTGACGAAGAAACGACACTGAATTCTGAATTTCACTGAATATGAGCAGTAACAATGCATGCCAGGTGTTCGACAGAATGATTTTGGCATGTGGGGATTTTTCCTTGAGCTGGTTTTTGGTGGAGTGGTCTCTCATTCCAACTAGAGGTTGCCTGAATTTTGGTGGAATATTTGGAGAAGTGTAGATATGAATTTCACCAAATTTGACAAATCTAGTCCAAACTTGCAGAGGGTGAAATTTGAAAATTTTAAAAAGAAGAAGAGTGGATCATGATGGTTCTAGGTTGTGGGTGCTAAGGACTATCCAGGGGAGTTGAGTTGAGGTCAAAAATCAATTGCATTAAGGTACTTGCTTTGCAAATGACCTAGGCTCCAAATAAAGGACAGAATTGTTTTTGGAAAGGAAACAAATGAAATAAAATCCAAAAATGGATTTTATTAGTTAGGACAGAATGTTTGGGTTGATCCAAGGTGGAAGGAGGGTTTTTTGGAAATTTTTTACCATAGGAGGCATGGTAAAATCAAGAGGGATCAAAACCAATTAAAGCCCAAAACCAAAAAAAAGGATTCCTTTTTGAAAACAAAAACCACAAAAATTTTGGTGTCACAACATGGGCCGCATGGACGCTACATAATTTGTTCACCCAGCCCAGCTAATGGCTGTAATTAAAAAAAATATCAAATTGACTGTAAATTCTACCGTGCAAAAAAAGACTGTAAATTCTGAAAAAATAGGTTACGTGCCACATTTTTGGAGGCTGAATGTGGGCCAATAGGTCGAAGCCAACGCAAGTCATTGTCAATTTAGTCAACAAATGATTCTGACATGTTAGCCGTTGGACTTACATCCAACAACCGGCATCCATCTTCAATCTCTCGTCTCCTTCCTCCAGCGCCGCCGGAACCACCTCCTGCCTCCTGTGCTAGGAGCTCTGCTTAGCACGCTTCGCTATGAAGCGCTACTCCACCGTTGGCCAGGCCATCCCTCCACCCCTCTACACCTCCTGTTCTTCTCCACCGACTGCCGAACCACACCACACTAGAACCACACCACCACCTTGGATGCGCTCGGCGCGGCGTGGTCAACATGGTCAACGAACAACACCATCGGAAGTAGACTGTGCGTGGAGAGGCTGACAGCTGGGTCCACGGCCGCACACAAGGAAATGCCTCCTTATTACGTGCAAAATAATGATTCCTCCACCTGACATCTGGGACCCACCGGAAGGACCTCTGTATTTCGTGAAAAAAACATGCCCCCCACTGACAGGTAGGACCCACCAGCTATCTTCGCACGCAAGGAAGTGCCTCCTTATTATGCACAAAAAAATGAATACTCCCCCTGTCAGCTGGAACCCAACATAGTGGGAGGCTGACTTGTGGGCCTACCAAGTTGACGGGGACGGAGGGCTTTGTCAACTTAGTCAATATGAACAATTCTAGCTCCTGTTACCGTATGATGTTCATCCAACGGCCGTAGTGCTTCTTCAACCTCTGGTCTTCTTGCTCCAGCCGCCCAAAACAACGCCGGTCATGCCGCATGCTCCTGCCTCCCGTGGCCGGCTGTGATGCAGTGGAGGCCTCACCGCCCCCTACTACTCCCACCGTTGGCCAGGCCATCCCTCTACTCACCCACACCCCCTATTATTCTGCGGTGACAGCAGCCTCACACCGCAGCCGAACCAGTGAACCCTCGTACTCCTCTTCGCGTGGCATCAACTATTGCGCCTTTCCCGGCTCCAAGTCGTCCCCTTCCTAGGCCTCGCCGTCATCCACCGTCGTGGTGCTCTCGGCGCGGCGTGGTCAACATGGTCAAGGAATGACTTCCATTGGACGTGGACTGTACGTGGAGAGGCTGACAGCTGGGTCCATGGCCGCAACAAGGAAGTGCCTCCTTATTACACGGAAAATAATGATTCCTCCACCTAACAGCTGAGACCCATCGGACGGGCCACCGTATTTCGCAAAAAAAACGTTTCCCCCTGACTGTTGGGACCCACCAGCTACATCTTCGCACGCAAGGAAGTGCATACGGGCAAAAAACGATTCGCCCCCCTGACTGCTGGGACCCACCAGCTACATCTTCGCACGCAAGGAAGTGCGACCGGGCAAAAAAAACGATTCGCCCCCTTGACTGCTGGGACCCACCAGCTACATCTTTGCACGCAAGGAAGTGCGTCCGGGAAAAAACATGATTTGCCCCCCTGACTGCTGGGACCCACAGGCTACATCTTCGCACACAAGGAAGTGTCTGACAGTTGGGACCCACCTGGTCGAAGCGTATGTAGCGTTGTCATTCTGGTCACGAACGTGTACGTACATACTGGTCGATGTAGAGGCGCGCGCGTGTCGTAGTAGAGGCATGCATGTAGCATGTACACGTACGTACAACGGCCAGGGTGCAAGAAAGAAAATACGACCACGTACGTTCATATGGGCGGGGTCTCGAACGCCTACTCGCAGATACGTACGGCCAGGGCTCGTGTACATAGTTGGTCGGAACGGAGAAACAACGTCGTCGTCGTGTTCATGGGGAGGCAATGGAATGCGTCGTGTTCATGGGGAGGCAACGAAATGCGTCGTGTTCATGGGGAGGAAACGGAATGCGTCGTGTTCATCGGGAGGCAACGGAACCCGTGGAAGCCAACCGGCTGGGTCGGAACGGAATGCATGGCCATGTTCATCGGGAGGGCTTGGATGGAACAGGCAATGGAAACGAGGCCTGGCGTACCGCAGAACGGAGGAAACGGCCTTGTGTTCGACCGACCAAATTCGAAACGGGATCCTGTTCATCGGGATACCGCAAAACGGAGGAAACGGACCTCCTACGGTCAAAATGGGGGTCATGTTGATCGGGAGGGGTGTGGCGTACCGCAAAACGGAGGAAACAGACCTCCTACGGTTGAAACGGGGTCCTATTGATTGGGAGGGGTGTGGCGTACCGCAAAACGGACGAAACGGACATGTGCTGGAGCGCTATGGTCGAAATGGGCGTCCTGTTCATCGGGAGGGGTGTGGCGTACCGCAAAACGGGACTCCACGAGATACTGTTCATCTCCACCGTCGACCTCCTCCAGCCTCCACGGGATACCGTCGACCACCTCCAGCCTCCACGGGCTACCACCGACCTCCTCCAGCTCTTGGGGAACGTTGCAGAAAATTAAACTTTTTCCTACGGTTTCACCAAGATCCATCTATGAGTTCATCTAAGCAACGAGTTATGGGAGAGAGATTGCATCTACATACCACTTTGTAGATCGCGCGGAAGCGTTCAAAAGAACGGGGTTGAAGTAGTCGTTCTCGTCGTGATCCTATCACCGGAGATCCTAGCGCCGAACGGACGGCATCTCCGCGTTCAACACACGTACGGTCAGCGTGACGTCTCCTCCGTCTTGATCCAGCAAGGGGGAAGGAGAGGTTGATGATGAAAGCTCCAGCAGCAGCACAACAGCGTGGTGATGGTGGAACAGCAGCACTCCGGCAGGGCTTCGCCAAGCACGTGACGGAGGAGGAAGAGGTGTAGCAGGGGGAGGGAGGCGCCAGAACTTCAGGGTGCGGCTGCCCCTCCCCCCTCCCTTTATATAGGCCCCCAGGGGGGGCGCCGGCCCTGGGAGATCCAATCTCCCAAGGGGGCGGCGGCCAAGGGGGGTGGAGTACCCCCCAAGCCAAGTGGGGCGCCCCCCCCCACCCTAGGGTTTCAACCCTAGGCGAAGGGGGTGGGCCAACGGGGGTGCACCAGCCCACTATGGGCTGGTTCCCCTCCCCACTTTGGCCCTTGGGGCCCTCCGAGATGGGTGGCCCCACCCGGTGGACCCCCGGGACCCTTCCGGTGGTCCCGGTACAATACCGGGTGACCCCGAAACTTTCCCGATGGCCGAAACACCACATCCTATATAGTTTTCTTTACCTCCGGACCATTCCGGAACTCCTCATGATGTCCGGGATCTCATCCAGGACTTCGAACAACATTCGGTATACTGCATACTCATATTCATACAACCCTAGCGTCACCGACCTTTAGTGTGTAGACCCTACGGGTTCGAGAGACACGTAGACATGACCGAGACGGCTCTCGGGTAATAACCAACAGCGGGATCTGGATACCCATGTTGGTTCCCACATGCTCCTCGATGATCTCATCGGATGAACCACGATGTCGAGGATTCAAACAACCCCGTATACAATTCCCTTTGTCAATCGATACGTTACATGCCCGAGACTCGATCATCGGTATCCCAATACCTCGTTCAGTCTCATTACTGGCAAGTCACTTTACTCGTACCGTAATGCATGATCCCGTGACCAAACACTTGGTCACTTTGAGCTCATTATGATGATGCATTACCGAGTGGGCCCAGAGATACCTCTCCGTCATACGGAGTGACAAATCCCAGTCTCGATCCGTGTCAACCCAACTGACACTTTTGGAGATACCTGTAGTGCACCTTTATAGTCACCCAGTTACGTTGTGACGTTTGGTACGCCCAAAGCACTCTTACGGTATCCGGGAGTTACACGATCTCATGGTCTAAGGAAGAGATACTTGACATTGAAAAAGCTCTAGCAAAATGAACTACACGATCTTGTGCTATGCTTAGGATTGGGTCTTGTCCATCACATCATTCTCCTAATGCCGTGATCCCGTTGTCAATGACATCTAATGTCCATAGTCATGAAACCATGACTATCCGTTGACCAACGAGCTAGTCAACTAGAGGCTCACTAGGGACATGTTATGGTCTATGTATTCACACGTGTATTACGATTTCCGGATAATACAGTTATAGCATGAATAAAAGACAATTATCATGAATAAGTAAATATAATAATAACTCTTTTATTATTGCCTCTAGGGCATATTTCCAACAGTCTCCCACTTGCACTAGAGTCAATAATCTAGTTACATTGTGATGAATCGAACACCCATAGAGTTCTGGTGTTGATCATGTTTTGCTCGAGAGAGAGGTTTAGTCAACGGATCTGCGACATTCAGATCTGTATGCACTTTGCAAATTTCTATGTCTCCGTCTTGAACATTTTCACGGATGGAGTTGAAGCGACGCTTGATGTGCCTGGTCTTCTTGTGAAACCTGGGCTCCTTGGCAAGGGCAACAGCTCCAGTGTTGTCATAGAAGAGTTTGATCGGCCCCGATGCATTGGGTATGACTCCTAGGTCGGTGATGAACTCCTTCACCCAAATTGCTTCATGCGCTGCCTCCGAGGCTGCCATGTACTCCGCTTCACATGTAGATCCCGCCACGATGCTCTGCTTGCAGCTACACCAGCTTACTGCTCCACCATTCAACATATACACGTATCCGGTTTGTGACTTAGAGTCATCCAGATCTGTGTCGAAGCTAGCGTCGACGTAACCCTTTACGACGAGCTCTTCGTCACCTCCATAAACGAGAAACATGTCCTTCGTCCTTTTCAGGTACTTTAGGATATTCTTGACCGTTGTCCAGTGTTCCTTGCCGGGATTACTTTGGTACCTTCCTACCAAACTTACGGCAAGGTTTACATCAGGTCTGGTACATAGCGTGGCATACATAATAGATCCTATCGCTGAGGCATAGGGGATGACACTCATCTCTTCTTTATCTTTTGTCGTGGTCGGGCATTGAGCCGAGCTCAATCTCACACCTTGCAATACAGGCAAGAACCCCTTCTTGGACTGATCCATTTTGAACTTCTTCAAAATCTTATCAAGGTATGTGCTTTGTGAAAGACCTATGAGACGTCTCGATCTATCTCTATAGATCTTGATGCCTAATATATAAGCAGCTTCTCCAAGGTCCTTCGTTGAAAAACAATTATTCAAGTAGGCCTTAATGTTGTCCAAAAGTTCTATATCATTTCCCATCAAAAGTATGCCATCTACATATAATATGAGAAATGCTACGGAGCTCCCACTCACTTTCTTGTAAACGCAGGCTTCTCCATAAGTCTGCATAAACCCAAACGCTTTGATCATCTCATCAAAGCGAATATTCCAACTCCGAGATGCTTGCACCAGCCCATAAATGGATCGGTGGAGCTTGCATACTTTGTTAGCATTCTTAGGATCGACAAAACCCTCCGGCTGCATCATATACAGTTCTTCCTTAAGATGCACGTTAAGGAGTGCCGTTTTGACGTCCATCTGCCATATCTCATAATCATAGTATGCGGCAATCGCTAACATGATTCGGACGGACTTAAGCTTTGCTACGGGAGAGAAAGTCTCATCGTAGTCAATCCCTTGAACTTGCCGATAACCCTTAGCGACAAGTCGAGCTTTATAGATGGTGACATTTCCATCCGCGTCCGTCTTCTTCTTAAAGATCCATTTGTTTTCTATCGCTCGCCGATCATCGGGCAAGTCAGTCAAAGTCCATACTTTGTTTTCATACATGGATTCTATCTCGAATTTCATGGCTTCTAGCCATTTGTTGGAATCTGGGCCCGCCATTGCTTCTTCATAGTTCGAAGGTTCACCGTTGTCCAACAACATGATTTCCAGGATAGGGTTGCCGTACCACTCTGGTGCGGAACGTGTCCTTGTGGACCTACGAAGTTCAGTAGCAACTTGATCCGAAGTACCTTGATCATCATCATTATTTTCCTCTTCAGTTGGTGTAGGCATCACGGGAACATTTTCCTGAGCTGCACTACCATCCCGCTCAAGAGGTAGTACTTCATCGAGTTCTACTTTTCTCCCACTTACTTCTTTCGAGAGAAACTCCTTTTCCAGAAAGGATCCGTTCTTGGCAACAAAGATCTTGCCTTCGGATCTTAAGTAGAAGGTATACCCAATGGTTTCTTTAGGGTATCCTATGAAGACGCATTTTTCCGACTTGGGTTCGAGCTTTTCAGGTTGAAGTTTCTTGACATAAGCATCGCATCCCCAAACTTTTAGAAACAACAGCTTAGGTTTCTTCCCAAACCATAATTCATACGGTGTCGTCTCAACGGATTTCGACGGTGCCCTATTTAAAGTGAATGTAGCTATCTCTAGAGCGTATCCCCAAAATGATAGCGGTAAATCGGTAAGAGACATCATAGATCGCACCATATCCAATAGAGTGCAATTACGATGTTAGGACACACCGTTACGCTGAGGTGTTCCAGGAGGCGTGAGTTGTGAAACGATTCCACATGTTCTTAAGTGTGTACCAAATTCGTGACTTAAATATTCTCCTCCACGATCCGATCGTAAGAATTTTATCTTTCGGTCACGTTGATTCTCTACTTCATTCTGAAATTCCTTGAACTTTTCAAAGGTCTCAGACTTGTGTTTCATCAAGTAGACATACCCATATCTACTCAAGTCATCAGTGAGAGTGAGAACATAACGATATCCTCCGCGAGCCTCAACGCTCATTGGACCGCACACATCGGTATATATGATTTCCAACAAGTTGGTTGCTCGCTCCATTGTTCCGGAGAACGGGGTCTTCGTCATTTTGCCCATGAGGCATGGTTCGCATGTGTCAAATGATTCATAATCGAGAGACTCTAAAAGTCCATCAGCATGGAGCTTCTTCATGCGCTTGACACCAATGTGACCAAGGCGGCAGTGCCACAAGTATGTGGGACTATCGTTATCAACTTTACATCTTTTGGTATTCACGCTATGAATATGTGTAACATTACGTTCGAGATTCATTAAGAATAAACCATTGACCATCGGGGCATGACCATAAAACATATCTCTCATATAAATAGAACAACCATTATTCTCGGGTTTAAATGAGTAGCCATCTCATATTAAACGAGATCCAGATACAATGTTCATGCTCAAACTTGGCACTAAATAACAATGATTGAGGTTTAAAACTAATCCCGTAGGTAAATGTAGAGGTAGCGTGCCGACGGCGATCACATCGACCTTGGAACCATTCCTGACGCGCATCGTCACCTCGTCCTTCGCCAGTCTCCGCTTATTCCGCAGCTCCTGCTGTGAGTTACAAATGTGAACAACGGCACCGGTATCAAATACCCAGGAGTTACTACGAGTACTGGTAAGGTACACATCAATTACATGTATATCAAATATACCTTTAGTGTTGCCGGCCTTCTTGTCTGCTAAGTATTTGGGGCAGTTCCGCTTCCAGTGACCTTTCCCCTTGCAATAAAAGCACTCAGTTTTAGGCTTGGGTCCATTCTTTGACTTCTTCCCGGCAACTGGCTTACCGGGCGCGGCAACATCTTTGTCGTCCTTCTTGAAGTTCTTCTTACCCTTGCCCTTCTTGAACTTAGTGGTCTTATTGACCATCAACACTTGATGTTCCTTTTTGATTTCAACCTCTGCTGACTTCAGCATTGAAAATACTTCAGGAATGGTCTTCACCATCCCCTGCATATTGTAGTTCATCACAAAGCTCTTGTAGCTTGGTGGGAGCGACTGAAGGATTCTATCAATGACCGCCTCATCTGGGAGGTTAATGTCCAGCTGGGACAGGCGGTTGTGCAACCCAGACATTTTGAATATATGCTCACTGACAGAACTATTTTCCTCCATCTTACAACTATAGAACTTGTCGGATACTTCATATCTCTCGACCCGGGCATGAGCTTGGAAAACTAGTTTCAGCTCCTCGAACATCTCATATGCTCCGTGTTGCTCAAAACGCTTTTGGAGCCCCGGTTCTAAGCTGTAAAGCATGCCGCACTGAACGAGGGAGTAATCATCAGCGCGAGACTGCCAAGCATTCATAATGTCTTGGTTCTCTGGGACGGGTGCATCACCTAGCGGTCCTTCTAGGACATATTGTTTCCTGGCTGCTATGAGGATGATCCTCAGGTTCCGGACCCAGTCCGAATAGTTGCTGCCATCATCTTTCAGCTTGGTTTTCTCTAGGAACGCGTTGAAGTTCATGTTGACATGAGCGTTGGCCATTTGATCTACAAGACATATTTTGCAAAAGTTTTAGACTAAGTTCATGATAATTAAGTTCATCCAATCAAATTATTTAATGAACTCCCACTCAGATTAGACATCCCTCTAGTCATCTAAGTGTTACACGATCCGAGTCGACTAGGCCGTGTCCGATCATCACCTGAGACGGACTAGTCATCATCGGTGAACATCTCCATGTTGATCGTATCTTCTATACGACTCATGTTCGACCTTTCGGTCTCTGTGTTCCGAGGCCATGTTTGTACATGCTAGGCTCGTCAAGTTAACCCTAAGTGTTCTGCATGTGTAAATCTGTCTTACACCTGTTGTATGTGAACGTAAGGATCTATCACACCCGATCATCACGTGGTGCTTCGAAACGACGAACTTTAGCAACTGTGCACAGTTAGGGGGAACACTTTCTTGAAATTATTATAAGGGATCATCTTATTTACTACCGCCATTCTAAGTAAACAAGATGCATAAAACATAATAAACATCACATGCAATTATATAGTAGTGACATGATATGGCCAATATCATATAGCTCCTTTGATCTCCATCTTCGGGGCTCCATGATCATCTTCGTCACCGGCATGACACCATGATCTCCATCATCATGATCTCCATCATTGTGTTTTCATGAAGTTTTCACGCCAACTACTACTTCTACTTCTATGGCTAACGCGTTTAGCAATAAAGTAAAGTAATTTACATGGCGTTCTTCAATGACACGCAGGTCATACAAAAAATAAAGACAACTCCTATGGCTCCTGCTGATTGTCATACTCATCGACATGCAAGTCGTGATTCCTATTACAAGAAAATGATCTCATACATCACAATATATCATTCATCATTCATCACAACTTCTGGCCATATCACATCACATGACAATTGCTGCAAAAACAAGTTAGACGTCCTCTAATTGTTGTTGCATCTTTTACGTGGCTGCAATTGGGTTCTAGCAAGAACGTTTTGTTACCTACGAATAACCACAACGTGATTTTGTTAACTTCTATTTACCCTTCATAAGGACCCTTTTCATCGAATCCGCTCCAACTAAAGTGGGAGAGACAGACACCCGCCAGCCACCTTATGCAACTAGTGCATGTCAGTCGATGGAACCGGTCTCACGTAAGCGTACGTGTGAGGTTGGTCCGGGCCGCTTCATCCCACAATACAGCTGAAGCAAGATAAGACTAGTAGCGGCAAGCAAGTTGACAAGATCTACGCCCACAACAAAATTGTGTTCTACTCGTGCAATAGAGAACTACGCATAGACCTAGCTCATGATGCCACTGTTGGGGAACGTTGCAGAAAATTAAACAATTTCCTACAGTTTCACCAAGATCCATCTATGAGTTCATCTAAGCAATGAGTCATGGGAGAGAGATTGCATCTACATACCACTTTGTAGATCGCACGGAAGCGTTCAAAAGAACGGGGTTGAAGTAGTCGTTCTCGTCGTGATCCTATCACCGGAGATCCTAACGCCGAACGGACGGCACCTCCGCGTTCAACACACGTACGGTCAGCGTGACGTGTCCTCCGTCTTGATCAAGCAAGGGGGAAGGAGAGGTTGATGATGAAAGCTCCAGCAGCAGCACAACGGCATGGTGATGGTGGAACAGCAGCACTCCGGTAGGGCTTCGCCAAGCACATGACGGAGGAGGAAGAGGTGTAGCAGGGGGAGGGAGGCGCCAGAACTTCAGGGTGCGGCTGCCCCCTCCCCTCCCTTTATATAGGCCCCCAGGGGGGCCGGCCCTGGGAGATCCAATCTCCCAAGGGGGCGGCGGCCAAGGGGGGTGGAGTACCCCCCCCCCAAGCCAAGTGGGGCGTCCCCCCCACCCTAGGGTTTCAACCCTAGGCACAGGGGTGGGCCAAGGGGGGCGCACCAGCCCACTATGGGCTGGTTCCCCTCCCCACTTCGGCCCTTGGGGCCCTCCGGGATGGGTGGCCCCACCCGGTGGACCCCCGGGACCCTTCCGGTGGTCCCGGTACAATACCAGGTGACCCCGAAACTTTCCCGATGGCCGAAACACCACTTCCTATATAGTTTTCTTTACCTCCGGACCATTCCGGAACTCCTCATGATGTCCGGGATCTCATCCAGGACTCCGAATGACATTCGGTATACTTCCTACTCATATTCATACAACCCTAGCGTCACCGACCTTTAGTGTGTAGACCCTACGGGTTCGGGAGACACGTAGACATGACCGAGACGGCTCTCGGGCAATAACCAACAGAGGGATCTGGATACCCATGTTGGTTCCCACATGCTCCTCGATGATCTCATCGGATGAACCACAATGTTGAGGATTCGAACAACCCCGTATACAATTCCCTTTGTCAATCGGTACGTTACATGCCCGAGACTCGATCGTCGGTATCCCAATACCTCGTTCAGTCTCGTTATCGGCAAGTCACTTTACTCGTACCGTAATGCATGACCCTGTGACCAAACACTTGGTCACTTTGAGCTCATTATGATGATGCATTACTGAGTGGGCCCAGAGATACCTCTCCGTCATACGGAGTGACAAATCCCAGTCTCGATCCGTGTCAACCCAACAGACACTTTTGGAGATACCTGTAGTGCACCTTTATAGTCACCCAGTTACGTTATGACGTTTGGTACACCCAAAGCACTCTTACGGTATCCGGGAGTTACACGATCTCATGGTCTAAGGAAGAGATACTTGACATTGAAAAAGCTCTAGCAAAATGAACTACACAATCTTGTGCTATTCTTATGATTGGGTCTTGTCCATTACATCATTCTCCTAATGATGTGATCCCGTTGTCAATGACATCTAATGTCCATAGTCAGGAAACCATGACTATCCGTTCACCAACGAGCTAGTCAACTAGAGGCTCACTAGGGACATGTTATGGTCTATGTATTCACACGTGTATTACGATTTCCGGATAATACAGTTATAGCATGAATAAAAGACAATTATCATGAATAAGGAAATATAATAATAACTCTTTTATTATTGCCTCTAGGGCATATTTCCAACACCAGTCTCCACGGGCTCCTGTTCATCCAGCCTCTACCGCGCGCTACTCCACCGGCTACTATTCAACCACCCCTCTACGGGCACCCCTCTATCGTCTACTATTCATCCAGCCCTCCATGGGGTCTTCCTGTTCATCCAGAGGCAACGCCACGGGGTCCTGCATCCACCCCCACCGCTCACTGT